>NW_028322102.1:2160000-2230000 GCF_057628025.1 Oncorhynchus mykiss
CTATCCTCCAGAGAGAGGGAACCAGACTGGGGGCAGACGTTGGGGAGCTGGTGCCCGTGGTCTTGTGCCCTGGGCAGGGTCGGACACCCTCTCTCCTGGGGGAGGGGAAGGGGAGTAGGGGATCCGTTACGACCAGGTGCCGGTTGGTTTTCCTCTCCACAAGCCAGGGAGAGGACATGTTCTGGGCTGTGGACTCTGTTAACTTTGTCATCGACGTAGGAGTGGAGAAAAGATATGTGAGTTTAACCCCCATAAAACAAGCATTGCATGTTAGTTTATACATGTAGGCCAAGGCTATGACCATAGATATCCTATTAAATGAGTTAATTCATGACGTTATTAAATAGTTATAATATGTCTTTCTATGGTTAAACATGTATTCTTTCAACCAGGTGTATCATCCCAGGATAAGGGCCAACTCTGAAGTACTACGATCCATCAGCAGATACCAGGCTGATATCAGGAAGCAGCTGACTGGACCGACAGGTACTGATATCAGGAAGCAGCTGACTGGACCGACAGGTACTGATATCAGGAAGCAGCTGACTGGACAGACAGGTACTGATATCAGAAAGCAGCTGACTGGACCAACAGGTACTGACATCCTGGACCGACAGGTACTGATTTCAGGAAGCAGCTGACTGGACAGACAGGTACTGATATCAGGAAGGAGCTGACTGGACCGACAGGTACTGATATCAGGAAGGAGCTGACTGGACCGACAGGTACTGATATCAGGAAGCAGCTGACTGGACCAACAGGTACTGATATCAGAAAGCAGCTGACTGGACAGACAGGTACTGATATCAGGAAGCAGCTGACTGGACCGACAGGTACTGATATCAGGAAGCAGCTGACTGGACAGACAGGTACTGATATCAGAAAGCAGCTGACTGGACCAACAGGTACTGACATCCTGGACCGACAGGTACTGATTTCAGGAAGCAGCTGACTGGACCGACAGGTACTGATATCAGGAAGCAGCTGACTGGACAGACAGGTACTGATATCAGGAAGCAGCTGACAGGACCGACAGGTACTGATATCAGGAAGCAGCTGACTGGACAGACAAGTACTGATATCAGGAAGCAGCTGACTGGACCGACAGGTACTGATATCAGGAAGCAGCTGACTGGACCGACAGGTACTGATATCAGGAAGCAGCTGACAGGACCGACAGGTACTGATATCAGGAAGCAGCTGACTGGACCGACAGGTACTGATATCAGGAAGCAGCTGACAGGACCGACAGGTACTGATATCAGGAAGCAGCTGACTGGACCGACAGGTACTGATATCAGGAAGCAGCTGACTGGACCGACAGGTACTGATATCAGGAAGCAGCTGACTGGACAGACAGGTACTGATATCAGGAACCAGCTGACTGGACCCCCCCGTCTTTGCTCATTTGAGCTGTTCTTGCCATAATATGGACTTGGTCTTTTACCAAATAGGGTTATCTTCTGTATACCACCCCTACCTTGTCACAACACAACTGATTGGCTCAAACACATTAGGAAGGAAAGAAATTCCACAAATGAACTTTTAACAAGGCACACCTGTTAATTGAAATGCATTCCAGGTAACTACCTCATGAAGCTGGTTGAGAGAATGTCAAGAGTGTGCAAAGCTGTCATCAAGGCAAAGGGTGGCTACTTTGAAGAATCTCAAATAAATATAACATTTTTGTTGGTTACTACTTGATTCCATATGTGTTATTTCATAGTTTTGATGTCTTCACAATTATTCTACGATGTAGAAAATAGTAAAAAATTGATTGAGTTGTCTGTGTTTGTCCAGGGAAGTGTTTCTGCCTGTACCCTGAGGAGAGAGTACTCCCCATAGAGACATCCCCTCAGATCCTGGACACCAACCTCACCTTCACCATCCTCTTCCTCAAGAGGATGGAGATCGCAGGGCTGAGACACTGTGACTTCATCACCAGACCAGGTCAGTCTACCAGACAGACACTCTACATGGTACTATAGTAGGACAGTGGTCCTCATCCAGGGGTACTAGGACCTCCTAGGGCTACTTGGTCCACCGGGGCTACTTGGCCTGTCCACCGGGGCTACTTGGCCTGTCCACCGGGGCTACTTGGCCTGTCCACCGGGTCTACTTGACCTGTCCACCGGGTCTACTTGGCCTACTTGGTACTTCAGGGCTACTCCGGGCAGAGTAAAATGTACTTGGTGGTACTGTAACCAAAAAAGGAATTGACCCAAACTACCAAATCAATCAAATGTATCTATAAAGCCTTTTTTACATCAGCAGATGTCACCAACTGCTTATACAGAAACCCAGCCTCAGACCCCAAACAGAAAGCAATGCAGATGTAGAAGCATGACTAGAAACCCTGGTTGTATCTGGGTATTCAGTGTATTCCCAGGTTATTAGACGCTGGTCTGGGAGGTGAGTCTGACCACAGAGGTCCTAATTAAATTACATGGGTTATAATCTGTACTTCTATGGATCTGACCCTGTGTGCTGTAACTAGGGTTGCACAATTCTAGCAACTTTCCCCAAATTCCCAGTTTTTCCAGAAAATCAGGAGGGTATAAGCAGAATCATCCAACCAGGAATTCTGGGAAACCTGGGCATTTTGTTGAAAGTTAGCAGACTTTTTTACAACCATAGCTGTAACTGTGGAGTGGTACAGGGTACAGGAGTGTTTTTTTGTCCTGGGTAAAGGTCTGATGGAGGTCTGTATGCCGTGCTCTGCCCTGTTTAGAGGCAGTCAGCCGTGCTTTAGTAGAGCTGACAGTGGCCTGCCAGGGACCATTGTCTGAGAGCCCCGACCCACCCGGCTGTCCCTGCATGGGAAGAGTTGAGGACAGTGACAAACCTGCATCCCAAATGGCTCCCTATTCTCTATATAGTGCCCTACTCTGGTCAAAAAGGGTAGTGTACCGTTTTGGAGTAAAGTGGCCAGCTTGTTAATGATTACCTCATAAAGCGTCTCGTTTCGTCCAGCTGACCTCCAACGCCACAATGAGGAGGAAGTAGAATTTACTGTCCTCCATTCTACTGGAACACACTAGGCTAGAATTCCTGGATCAACCTTTTTTGGAGCTCAGGCTCTTTTCAGGAAGAGAGTTTTATTCTGATTCTGTATTCTACTGTCTTTTGACGTGTTCAAGTTAAAGTAAGGCCCTCGATCTCTTGTTAAAGTTAAAGTAAGGCCCTCGATTTTATTTATTTATTTATTTTATTTTACCTTTATTTAACCAGGTAGGCAAGTTGAGAACAAGTTCTCATTTACAATTGCGACCTGGCCAAGATAAAGCAAAGCAGTTCGACAGATACAACAACACAGAGTTACACATGGAGTAAAACAAACATACAGTCAATAATAAAGTATAAACAAGTCTATATACAATGTGAGCAAATGAGGTGAGAAGGGAGGTAAAGGCAAAAAAAGGCCTTGGTGGCAAGGTAAATACAATATAGCAAGTAAAACACTGGAATGGTAGTTTTGCAATGGAAGAATGTGCAAAGTAGAAATAAAAATAATGGGGTGCAAAGGAGCAAAATAAATAAATAAATTAAATACAGTTGGGAAAGAGGTAGTTGATAGGGCTAAATTATATGTGGGCTATGTACAGGTGCAGTAATCTGTGAGCTGATCTGACAGTTGGTGCTTAAAGCTAGTGAGGGAGATAAGTGTTTCCAGTTTCAGAGATTTTTGTAGTTCGTTCCAGTCATTGGCAGCAGAGAACTGGAAAGAGAGGCGGCCAAAGAAAGAATTGGTTTTGGGGGTGACTAGAGAGATATACCTGCTGGAGCGTGTGCTACAGGTGGGAGATGCTATGGTGACCAGCGAGCTGAGATAAGGGGGGACTTTACCTAGCAGGGTCTTGTAGATGACATGGAGCCAGTGGGTTTGGCGACGAGTATGAAGCGAGGGCCAGCCAACGAGAGCGTACAGGTCGCAATGGTGGGTAGTGTATGGGGCTTTGGTGACAAAACGGATTGCACTGTGATAGACTGCATCCAGTTTGTTGAGTAGGGTATTGGAGGCTATTTTGTAAATTACATCGCCAAAGTCGAGGATTGGTAGGATGGTCAGTTTTACAAGGGAATGTTTGGCAGCATGAGTGAAGGATGCTTTGTTGCGAAATAGGAAGCCAATTCTAGATTTAACTTTGGATTGGAGATGTTTGATATGGGTCTGGAAGGAGAGTTTACAGTCTAACCAGACACCTAAGTATTTGTAGTTGTCCACGTATTCTAAGTCAGAGCCGTCCAGAGTAGTGATGTTGGACAGGCGGGTAGGTGCAGGTAGTGATCGGTTGAAGAGCATGCATTTAGTTTTACTTGTATTTAAGAGCAGTTGGAGGCCACGGAAGGAGAGTTGTATGGCATTGAAGCTTGCCTGGAGGGTTGTTAACACAGTGTCCAAAGAAGGGCCGGAAGTATACAGAATGGTGTCGTCTGCGTAGAGGTGGATCAGAGACTCACCAGCAGCAAGAGCGACCTCATTGATGTATACAGAGAAGAGAGTCGGTCCAAGAATTGAACCCTGTGGCACCCCCATAGAGACTGCCAGAGGTCCGGACAACAGACCCTCAGATTTGACACACTGAACTCTATCAGAGAAGTAGTTGGTGAACCAGGCGAGGCAATCATTTGAGAAACCAAGGCTGTTGAGTCTGCCGATGAGGATGTGGTGATTGACAGAGTCGAAAGCCTTGGCCAGATCAATGAATACGGCTGCACAGTAATGTTTCTTATCGATGGCGGTTAAGATATCGTTTAGGACCTTGAGCGTGGCTGAGGTGCACCCATGACCAGCTCTGAAACCAGATTGCATAGCAGAGAAGGTATGGTGAGATTCAAAATGGTCGGTAATCTGTTTGTTGACTTGGCTTTCGAAGACCTTAGAAAGGCATGGTAGGATAGATATAGGTCTGTAGCAGTTTGGGTCAAGAGTGTCCCCCCCTTTGAAGAGGGGGATGACCGCAGCTGCTTTCCAATCTTTGGGAATCTCAGACGACACGAAAGAGAGGTTGAACAGGCTAGTAATAGGGGTGGCAACAATTTCGGCAGATAATTTTAGAAAGAAAGGGTCCAGATTGTCTAGCCCGGCTGATTTGTAGGGGTCCAGATTTTGCAGCTCTTTCAGAACATCAGCTGAATGGATTTGGGAGAAGGAGAAATGGGGAAGGCTTGGGCGAGTTGCTGTTGGGGGTGCAGTGCTGTTGACAGGGGTAGGAGTAGCCAGGTGGAAAGCATGGCCAGCAGTAGAAAAATGCTTATTGAAATTTTCAATTATGGTCGATTTATCAGTGGTGACAGTGTTTCCAATCTTCAGTGCAGTGGGCAGCTGGGAGGAGGTGTTCTTATTCTCCATGGACTTTACAGTGTCCCAGAACTTTTTTGAGTTAGTGTTGCAAGAAGCAAATTTCTGCTTGAAAAAGCTAGCCTTGGCTTTTCTAACTGCCTGTGTATAATGGTTTCTAGCTTCCCTGAACAGCTGCATATCACGGGGGCTGTTCGATGCTAATGCAGAACGCCATAGGACGTTTTTGTGTTGATTAAGGGCAGTCAGGTCTGGGGAGAACCAAGGGCTATATCTGTTCCTGGTTCTAAATTTCTTGAATGGGGCATGTTTATTTAAGATGGTTAGGAAGGCATTTTAAAAAAATATCCAGGCATCCTCTACTGACGGGATGAGGTCAATATCCTTCCAGGATACCCCGGCCAGGTCGATTAGAAAGGCCTGCTCGCTGAAGTGTTTCAGGGAGCGTTTTACAGTGATGAGAGGAGGTCGTTTGACCGCTGACCCATTACGGATGCAGGCAATGAGGCAGTGATCGCTGAGATCTTGGTTGAAGACAGCAGAGGTGTATTTAGAGGGGAAGTTGGTTAGGATGATATCTATGAGGGTGCCCGTGTTTAAGGCTTTGGGGAGGTACCTGGTAGGTTCATTGATAATTTGTGTGAGATTGAGGGCATCAAGTTTAGATTGTAGGATGGCTGGGGTGTTAAGCATGTTCCAGTTTAGGTCGCCTAGCAGCACGAGCTCTGAAGATAGATGGGGGGCAATCAGTTCACATATGGTGTCCAGAGCACAGCTGGGGGCAGAGGGTGGTCTATAGCAGGCGGCAACGGTGAGAGACTTGTTTTTAGAAAGGTGGATTTTTAAAAGTAGAAGTTCAAATTGTTTGGGTACAGACCTGGATAGTAGGACAGAACTCTGCAGGCTATCTTTGCAGTAAATTGCAACACCGCCCCCTTTGGCAGTTCTATCTTGTCTGAAAATGTTGTAGTTTGGAATTAAAATGTCTGAATTTTTGGTGGTCTTCCTAAGCCAGGATTCAGACACAGCTAGAACATCCGGGTTGGCAGAGTGTGCTAAAGCAGTGAATAGAACAAACTTAGGGAGGAGGCTTCTAATGTTAACATGCATGAAACCAAGGCTATTACGGTTACAGAAGTCGTCAAAAGAGAGCGCCTGGGGAATAGGAGTGGAGCTAGGCACTGCAGGGCCTGGATTCACCTCTACATCGCCAGAGGAACATAGGAGGAGTAGAATAAGGGTGCGACTAAAAGCAATAAGAATTGGTCGTCTAGAACGTCTGGAACAGAGAGTAAAAGGAGGTTTCTGGGGGCGATAAAATAGCATCAAGGTATAATGTACAGACAAAGGTAAGGTAGGATGTGAATACAGTGGAGGTAAACCTAGGTATTGAGTGATGAAGAGAGAGATATTGTCTCTAGAAACATCATTGAAACCAGGAGATGTCATTGCATGTGTGGGTGGTGGAACTAATAGGTTGGATAAGGTATAGTGAGCAGGACTAGAGGCTCTACAGTGAAATAAGCCAATAAACACTAACCAGAACAGCAATGGACAAGACATATTGACATTAAGGAGAGGCATGCTTAGTCGAGTGATCAAAAGGGTCCAGTGAGTGGAGAGGTTGGTTTAGGGTCACGGCGATTTAGACAGCTAGCCAAGCCAACCGGTAGCAAGCTAGCATAGGATGGAGTCTGTTGTTAGCCACCTCTTGCGTTCGGTCAGTAGATTAGTGGGGTTCCGTGTGGTAGAGGGGATTAATCCAAATCACACAACAACAAAAATAAGAACAATAGATATAGTTATAGAGGCCCGAGAAGAAAACATAATAATTCAAATAAATAAATTGTCCGATTGTCTATTCAGATAGCAGCCGGAAAGACAGCTAACGGTTAGCGGGCCGCAGATGGGCGTTCCGGTAACGTCGCGACAGAGGAGCCAGCCGGATCTCCTTCAGGTAGATAACGTCGGCAGTCCGGTTGTGAAGGCCCGGTGGGGCTCCGCGTAGGCAGTGAAACGGGTCCGGATAGGTGACTGCAGCCCAGGAGTGAATGATGGAACTCAGGCGTGATTGACGGAGCTGGCTAGCACCGGAACAATCGATGTTTGCTCCGGAATCGACGAAAGCCGACTGTCACACGGATAGCAGCTAGCTAGCTGTGAGATCCGGGTATGAATGTCCAGAGAGCAGTTGAAATCCAGGGACATGGAGAGAAAAATTGGTCCGGTATGTTCCGTTCCGAGCCGCGCTGCGCCGTACAAAACTGGCGATAGATTTTCGATAGATTTTCGAACTAAAGGACAGCCGATGACCACAAACCGTGGTTAGCTTCTGATTAGCTTCTGGGCTAGCTCCTGGCTAGCTTCTGGCTAGTTTCTGGCCAGCCTCCTGGAGTTTCTGGCTAGCTTCCTGAAGGATTGCAGATCTGAGGTAAATAATACTTTTTTATAAATATAAATTGGTGAGGCTGGTTGCAGGAGAGTGTTTAGAAGATGAGTTGATGAAAAATAAAATGTATGTGAAAAAAGTTGTAAATATATATATATACAGGACACGACAAGACGAGGACAAAAGACGTCTGAACTGCTATGCGATCTCTTGTTAAAGTTAAAGTAAGGCCCTCGATCTCTTGTTAAAGTTAAAGTAAGGCCCTCGATCTCTTGTTCAAGTTAAAGTAAGGCCCTCGATCTCTTGTTAAAGTTAAAGTAAGGCCCTCGATCTCTTGTTCAAGTTAAAGTAAGGCCCTCGATCTCTTGTTAAAGTTAAAGTAAGGCCCTCGATCTCTTGTTAACGTTAAAGTAAGGCCCTCGATCTCTTGTTCAAGTTAAAGTAAGGCCCTCGATCTCTTGTTAAAGTAAGGCCCTCAATCTCTTGTTCAAGTTAAAGTAAGGCCCTCGATCTCTTGTTAACGTTAAAGTAAGGCCCTCGATCTCTTGTTAACGTTAAAGTAAGGCCCTCGATCTCTTGTTAAAGTAAGGCCCTCGATCTCTTGTTCAAGTTAAAGTAAGGCCCTCGATCTCTTGTTCAAGTTAAAGTAAGGCCCTCGATCTCTTGTTCAAGTTAAAGTAAGGCCCTCGATCTCTTATTAACGTTAAAGTAAGGCCCTCGATCTCTTGTTAACGTTAAAGTAAGGCCCTCGATCTCTTGTTAACGTTAAAGTAAGGCCCTCGATCTCTTGTTAAAGTAAGGCCCTCGATCTCTTGTGAAAGTTAAAGTAAGGCCCTCGATCTCTTGTTAAAGTTAAAGTAAGGCCCTCGATCTCTTGTTCAAGTTAAAGTAAGGCCCTCGATCTCTTGTTCAAGTTAAAGTAAGGCCCTCGATCTCTTGTTAAAGTAAGGCCCTCAATCTCTTGTTCAAGTTAAAGTAAGGCCCTCGATCTCTTGTTAAAGTAAGGCCCTCGATCTCTTGTTCAAGTTAAAGTAAGGCCCTCGATCTCTTGTGAAAGTTAAAGTAAGGCCCTCGATCTCTTGAGGAGCTGAGCAGATACTATATGATCATAATCCAAAGCAGCAACTGACAAGTCATTTTGTTAAACAGGTGTTTTCTCTGTCTAATATCTCTTCTTCTTATTATCTATTATGTAAAGGATTATCTACCTCCCTATCCAGATCTTGTATTTTATTATCTATGATCTAAGTTGTCTACTTCCTATCCAGATCTTGTATTGTATTATCTATGATCTAAGTTGTCTACTTCCTATCCAGATCTTGTATTGTATTATCTATGATCTAAGTTGTCTACTTCCCTATCCAGATCTTGTATTTTATTATCTATGATCTAAGTTGTCTACTTCTTATCCAGATCTTGTATTTTATTATCTATGATCTAAGTTGTCTACTTCCTATCCAGATCTTGTATTTTATTATCTATGATCTAAGTTGTCTACTTCCCTATCCAGATCTTGTCTTTTATTATCTATAATCTAAGTTGTCTACTTCCTATCCAGATCTTGTATTTTATTATCTATGATCTAAGTTGTCTACTTCCTATCCAGATCTTGTCTTTTATTATCTATGATCTAAGTTGTCTACTTCCTTATCCAGATCTTGTCTTTTATTATCTATGATCTAAGTTGTCTACTTCCTATCCAGATCTTGTATTGTATTATCTATGATCTAAGTTGTCTACTTCCTATCCAGATCTTGTATTTTATTATCTATGATCTAAGTTGTCTACTTCCCTATCCAGATCTTGTATTTTATTATCTATTATCTGTTGTCTACTTCCTATCCAGATCTTGTATTTTATTATCTATGATCTAAGTTGTCTACTTCCTATCCAGATCTTGTATTTTATTATCTATGATCTAAGTTGTCTACTTCCCTATCCAGATCTTGTATTTTATTATCTATGATCTAAGTTGTCTACTTCCTATCCAGATCTTGTATTTTATTATCTATGATCTAAATTGTCTACTTCCTATCCACATCTTGTATTTTATTATCTATGATCTAAATTGTCTACTTTCTATCCAGATCCAGAGGGTCTGATGCAGTCGCTAGAGGAGCTGGATTACCTCGCGGCATTGGACGACGATGGGAACCTATCAGAGATCGGGATCATAATCTCTGAGTTGCCATTGGATGCTCAGATGGCCAAGGCTCTGCTGGCGTCCTGTGAGTTTGATTGTGTGAACGAGATGGTGACCATCGCAGCTATGCTATCAGGTATGTAAATTTACACTCCTACAACCTTTGGCTCATTTGATTCTATTTGATTCACTCAGGGTGGATTGTACCAACATGGATTAACTCTTAATCTGGGTTTAATCAAGGTTTATCTAGAAATGTTGTTGATTCTATTTGATTCATTTGATTCACTCAGGGTGGATTGTACCAACATGGATTAACTCTTAAACTGGGTTTAATCAAGGTTTATCTAGTAATGTTGTTGATTCTATTTGATTCATTTGATTCACTCAGGGTGGATTGTACCAACATGGATTAACTCTTAAACTGGGTTTAATCAAGGTTTATCTAGTAATGTTTTTGATTCTATTTGATTCACTCAGGGTGGATTGTACCAACATGAATGAACTCTTAAACTGGGTTTAATCAAGGTTTATCTAGTAATGTTGTTGATTCTATTTGATTCATTTGATTCACTCAGGGTGGATTGTACCAACATGAATGAACTCTTAAACTGGGTTTAATCAAGGTTCATCTAGTAATGTTGTTGATTCTATTTGATTCACTCAGGGTGGATTGTACCAACATGAATTAACTCTTAATCTGGGTTTAATCAAGGTTTATGTAGTAATGTTGTTGATTCTATTTGATTCACTCAGGGTGGATTGTACCAACATGAATGAACTCTTAAACTGGGTTTAATCAAGGTTTATCTAGTAATGTTGTTGATTCTATTTGATTCATTTGATTCACTCAGGGTGGATTGTACCAACATGGATTAACTCTTAAACTGGGTTTAATCAAGGTTTATCTAGTAATGTTTCTGACAGTATAATCTGCCAGACAGTATAATCTGCCAGACAGTATAATCTACTATATGGACATAGTCTAGTCTCTCTAGAGCATTTGCAATTGAAGCCTAAGCAGCTGCTATTTCTCCCACTCAGACAATGAGCCACAAGGTACTATACGGGGAGAGTAGCTTGGTCAAACAATGCTAACCCTGTTGATATGTCTGTTTTAGCTCCAATGCTAACCTCCCTATTGATTCTCTGTCTTTCTGCGTTAGCGCCAATGCTAACCTCTAATGATTCTCTGTCTGCATTAGCGCCAGTGCTAACCACCCTATTGATTCTGTCTGTTTTGCGTCAGCACCAATGCTAACCACCCTATTGATTCTGTCTGTTTTGCGTTAGCACCAATGCTAACCACCCTATTGATTCTGTCTGTTTTGCGTTAGCACCAATGCTAACCACCCTATTGATTCTGTCTGTTTTGCGTTTAGCGCCAAGCTGCTTCTTGGAGCCACCTGTTGGCAGGACCCAAGAGGTACAACAGTGTCACAGAAAGTTCCGGCACCCTGAGGGAGACCACTTCACCCTCATCAACATCTACAACGCCTTCAAGTACAGCCAGAGAGAGACATGTGAGTTAGTTACTTCAAATGCAGCCAGAAAGACAGTCAGTCACATCCATTGAGCTCAAAAAAAGCATCACATTGTGAAATGCTTCACTATACTGTGCCTTCGGTAAGTATTCAGACCCCTTGACTTTTTCCACGTTTTGTTAGGTTACAACCTTATTCTAAAATTCATTAAATCGTTTTTTCCCCCTCTCCTCAATCTACACACAACACCCCATAATAACAAATTGAAAACTGGTTTTTAGAAATGTTTGTATTAAAAATAAAAAACAGAAATGCCTTAGTTTCATAAGTATTCAGACCCTTTGCTATGAGACTCGATATTGAGCTCAGATGCATCCTGTTTCCATTGATGATCCTTAAGATGTTTCTACAAATTGATTGGAGTCCACCTGTGGAAAATTCAATTGATTGGAAATGATTTAGAAAGACACACTTGTGTACATATAAGGTTCCACAGTTGACACTGCATGTCAGAGCTAAAAACCAAGCCATGAGGTCAAAGGAATTGCCCGTAGAGCTCCGAGACAGGATTGTGTCTAGGCACAGATCTGGGGAAGGGTACCAAAACATTTCTGCGACATTGAAGGTCCCCAAGAACACTGTGGCCTCCGTCATTCTTAAATGGAAGAAGTTTAGAACCACCAAGACTCTTCCTAGAGCTGGGAGCCCGGACAAACTGAGCAATCGGGGGAGAAGGGCCTTGGTCAGGGAGGTGACCAAGAACCGGTGGTCACTCTGACCGAGCTCCAGAGTCCCTCTGTGGAGATGAGAGAACCTTCAAGAAGGATAACCATCTCTGCAGCACTCCACCAATCAGGCATTTATGGTAGAGTGGCCAGACAGAAACCACTCCTCAGTAAAAGGCACATGACAGCCCGCTTGGAGTTTTCCAAAAGGCACCCAAAGGACTCTCAGATCATGAGAAACAAGATTCTCTGGTCCGATGAAACCAAGATTGAACTCTTTGCCCTGAATGCTAAGCGTCACTTCTGAAGTAAACCTGGCACCATCCCTACGGTGAAGCATGGAGGTGGCAGCATCATACTGTGGGGATGTTTTTCAGCAGCAGGGATTGGGAGACTAGTCAGGATCGAGGCAAAGATGAACGGAGCAAAGTACAGAGAGATCCTCGATGAAAACCTGCTCCAGAGCACTCAGGACCTCAGACTGGGGCAAAGGTTCACCTTCGAACAGGACAACGACCCTAAGCACACAGAGAAGACAACGCAGGAGTGGATTCGGGACATGTCTCTGAATGTCCTTGAGTGGCCCAGCCAGAGCCTGGACTTGAACCCGATCTAACATGTCTGGAGAGACCTGAAAATAGCTGTGCAGCGACACTCCCCATCCAACCTGACAGAGCTTGAGAGGATCTGCAGAGAAGAACGGTAGAAACTCCCCAAATGCAGGTGTGCCAAGCTTGTAGCGTCATACCCAAGAAGACTCGAGGCTGTAATCACTGCCAAAGTCGCTTCAACAAAGTACTGAGTAAAGGGTCTGAATACTTATTTAAATGTTATATTTCAGTTTTTTTCCTAAAAACCTGTTTTTGCCTTGTCATTATGGGGTATTGTGTGTAGATTGATGAGGTAAAACATTTTTTTACATCTATTTTATAATAAGGCTGTAAAGTAACAAAATGTGGAAAAAGTCAAGGGGTCTGAATAGTCTCCGAATGCTCTGTTTGCAATTGAATTCTATTCTACTTGATTCTATTCTACTTGATTCTATTCTACTTGATTCTGTTCTACTTGATTCTGTTCTACTTGATTCTATTCTCTTCTCCTCACTTGTAGCTGAATGTATCTTCCTGTTATTCCCTCAGACTTCAGCGTAGAGAAGTGGTGTCAGGACTACCATCTGAACCACCGCGCCCTTCAGACGGCAGACGCCATCAGGTCAGAGTTGACGGACATCCTGAAGAGAATAGAGCTGCCCATCTCTGAGACGTCCTTCGGAACCAAGACCAACACACTCAACATCAAGAGAGCTCTGCTGGCAGGGTTCTTCATGCAGGTCGGTGGACAATGGAGAACCGTAGTGCTGGTGTAGAGGACGTCCCACTGCTCGTTTCGTTTAAGCGTGTTCCGTTTCCTCCCGGTTCCACTCCATACCGAGGTTCCAACCCGAGGTTCGCAACACCAGGGTTCAATTCCCGAAGGGATCACATACGTGACCGCCCTCCTGAAGCGTGTCACGCCACTGAAAGCTAGCTATTCGGCCGCGCAAGTGGCAGATCCCAATCTGCTACATTAGCAACACCAGGGTTCAATTCCCGACCGGATCACATACACATTAAACATCTGAATGAACTCACCGTTCTGTATGGAAGTCAGTGTCCTGTATGGAAGTCGGTGTCCTGTATGGAAGTCAGTGTCCTGTATGGAAGTCAGTGTCCTGTATGGAAGTCAGTGTCCTGTATGGAAGTCAGTGTCCTGTATGGAAGTCAGTGTCCTGGGTCCTGTATGGAAGTCAGCGTCCTGTATGGAAGTCAGCGTCCTGTATGGAAGTCGGCGTCCTGTATGGAAGTCAGTGTCCTGTATGGAAGTCAGTGTCCTGTATGGAAGTCGGTGTCCTGTATGGAAGTCAGTGTCCTGTATGGAAGTCAGTGTCCTGTATGGAAGTCAGTGTCCTGTATGGAAGTCAGTGTCCTGTATGGAAGTCGGTGTCCTGTATGGAAGTCAGTGTCCTGTATGGAAGTCAGTGTCCTGTATGGAAGTCAGCGTCCTGTATAGAAGTCAGTGTCCTGAATGGAAGTCAGTGTCCTGGGTCCTGTATGGAAGTCAGTGTCCTGTATGGAGGTCGGTGTCCTGTATGGATGTCAGTGTCCTGTATGGAAGTCAGTGTCCTGTATGGAAGTCAGTGTCCTGTATGGAAGTCAGTGTCCTGTATGGAAGTCAGTGTCCTGTATGGAAGACAGTGTCCTGTATGGAAGTCGGTGTCCTGTATGGAAGTCAGTGTCCTGGGTCCTGTATGGAAGACAGTGTCCTGTATGGAAGTCGTGTCCTGTATGGAAGTCAGTGTCCTGTATGGAAGTCAGTGTCCTGTATGGAAGACAGTGTCCTGTATGGAAGTCGTGTCCTGTATGGAAGTCAGTGTCCTGTATGGAAGACAGTGTCCTGTATGGAAGTCGGTGTCCTGTATGGAAGACAGTGTCCTGTATGGAAGTCGTGTCCTGTATGGAAGTCAGTGTCCTGGGTCCTGTATGGAAGTCAGTGTCCTGTATGGAAGTCAGTGTCCTGTATGGAAGTCGGTGTCCTGTATGGAAGACAGTGTCCTGTATGGAAGTCAGTGTCCTGTATGGAAGACAGTGTCCTGTATGGAAGTCAGTGTCCTGGGTCCTGTATGGAAGTCAGTGTCCTGTATGGAAGACAGTGTCCTGTCACTTTCCATTAAGTAATTTGTTTAATGGCAAACATGAAGTTCCTTTATCCCTGTTTTCAGATTGCCCGTGATGTGGATGGTTCAGGAAACTACTTCATGTTGACCAACAGACACATGGCTCAGGTCCACCCTGCCTCCAGCTATGGGACCAAGGCACATCAATTGGGTTTTCCAGAGTGGGTGCTGTTCCATGAGTATACTCTCTCGGGAAACCACGGTATCCGGACAGTCTCTGAAATCTCCCCTGCAGTGTAAGTCAATGGGCCAAACTAAGGCTCTTTCTCAATGCATTTTTCCTTGCCTCCTCATGTCCATTCTTGTGTCTTCTTTTTAAAATATGCATTGGATGAGGTCAGAGGCCCCTCCCCTCTAACCTTCTTATCCAATGACCCCCGAGACCTCTCCCCTCGAACCTTCTCATCCAATGACACCTGAGGCCCCTCCCCTCTAACCTTCTCATCCTATGACCCCCCCCTCTAACCTTCTTATCCAATGACCCCCGAGGCCCCTCCCTTCTTACCTTCTCATTCAATGACCCCCGAGGCCTCTCCCCTCTTACCTTCTCATCCAATGACCCCCGAGGCCCCTCCCTTCTTACCTTCTCATTCAATGACCCCCGAGGCCTCTCCCCTCTAACCTTCTCATCCAATGACCCCCGAGGCCCCTCCCCTCTAACATTCTCATCCAATGACACCTGAGGCCTCTCCCCTCTAACCTTCTCATCCAATGACCCGAGGCCTCTCCCCTCTAACCTTCTCATCCAATGGTTCATCCAGACGGCCCCTTCAGTATTTATATAATATCAGTGTCGTCTTCTCTCTGTAGGTTCTTCCAGACGGCTCCTCAGTATTTCTATAATATCAGTAGGTTCATCCAGACGGCCCCTCCAGTATTTCTATAATATCAGTGTCGTCTTCTGTCTGTAGGTTCATCCAGACGGCCCCTCCAGTATTTCTATAATATCAGTGTCGTCTTCTCTCTGTAGGTTCTTCCAGACGGCTCCTCAGTATTTCTATAATATCAGTGTCGTCTAATGTCTGTAGGTTCATCCAGACGGCCCCTCCAGTATTTCTATAATATCAGTGTCGTCTTCTCTCTGTAGGTTCATCCAGACGGCCCCTCAGTATTTCTATAATATCAGTGTCGTCTAATGTCTGTAGGTTCATCCAGACGGCCCCTCAGTATTTCTATAATATCAGTGTCGTCTTCTCTCTGTAGGTTCATCCAGACGGCCCCTCCAGTATTTCTATAATATCAGTGTCGTCTTCTCTCTGTAGGTTCATCCAGACGGCCCCTCAGTATTTCTATAATATCAGTGTCGTCTTCTCTCTGTAGGTTCATCCAGACGGCTCCTCAGTATTTCTATAATATCAGTGTCGTCTTCTCTCTGTAGGTTCATCCAGACGGCCCCTCAGTATTTCTATAATATCAGTGTCGTCTTCTCTCTGTAGGTTCATCCAGACGGCTCCTCAGTATTTCTATTCCAACCTGCCTCCTAGTGAGAGTAAAGACCTACTACAGCACATTCTGGAGCGGGACGGATCTGGACATAAAGACAAGCAACAGACCCTGACCATCAACAGTAAAGCGGATAAGGACTGCAGTACAGTGGCTCAGTCTTATGACCGATGTGTGCTACAGTGACCTCTGGTGGAGAGCTTCAGCACTGCACCGACTTTTACTGAAAAGACAATCATCGTTGATGAGAACAGAGGTTCTCGGGGGACACCCAGACTTTTCACAATGTTGTTGTAGCCCTGAACTATGTCACCTGATTGACTCAGTGATTAGATGAATCAGGTGTGAGCTGTGGCATAGTTCACATATGGAACAGCTGGGGGGGGGGGGGGGTTGGGTGGGGGTCCCCCCGAGGAGTATTTTTGAAAACCCCTGGGTTACATCAACTTCCAAATGACTGACTTGCCGTACACTATTGTTCATATCTTTAGTTCAGTCAGGTGGTAACTGCCTTGGTAATTTGATATTACAGTAAATAATTAGCCTATATTCTAATAAGAGTATCACCCCGATAAATGAATCCAGATCATAAAATCCAAGTTTGAACATCTTGATATTCCTTCACAGAAAAATACACCATTTCATTTTTTGGGGGAATTTGTCACTTGCTCGATAACCCTAATATTGTGTAAGAACATGTTTGTAGTGATTGTTTTAACATTTCAGTATGTTTTTGACATGAATCTGTAAATACAGTGCTTTCAACTACAACCGAAGGTCTGAAATTATTTATTTTTGTCAAAAGATACATTTTTCAAAAAAACAAAAAAAAACCTGCTAGATAAAACCACTGAAGGGAACCGTTACATAATGACGTTATTCTCCGCTTAACAAAAAGCTTTCCAGTGATCCCACCTTCCGTTCGATGTTTTGTATTGAATTTTACATTGCAAAAAATAATGATCCAGAGCGGCCTTGTTTTAAAGACATCAGTCCTGTTTCGTTCACCAGAGTTTTTTTTTTTTTTTTTTAACTCTGTGCGGTTGGTCACACGGTCAGGTATTCTTTGAGCTTGTCCATGACGGCTGACATCCTGTCTGCCGGGATGAGCATCACGGTACGCTGCGGCTTCATGGGGACGTCGTCAAAGGACCACCGCCCGCTCAGGACGCTGTCCGTCTCCTCCTGCACCGAGTAGTGGAACTTCATGGTGGCTTGCTGTAGTGGGGACATGGACAAATGGTTAAGACAGTGAAAAGAGACATTTATCTCACCTCTGCTGTATATAGCCCCTCTGCTGTATATAGCCCCTCTGCCGTATATAGCCCCTCTGCCGTATATAGCCCCTCTGCCGTATATAGCCCCTCTGCCGTATATAGCCCCTCTGCCAGCCCCTCTGCCGTATATAGCCCCTCTGCCGTATATAGCCCCTCTGCCGTATATAGCCCCTCTGCCGTATATAGCCCCTCTGCCGTATATAGCCCCTCTGCCGTATATAGCCCCTCTGCCGTATATAGCCCCTCTACCGTATATAGCCCCTCTACCGTATATAGCCCCTCTGCCGTATATAGCCCCTCTGCCGTATATAGCCCCTCTACCGTATATAGCCCCTCTACTGTATATAGCCCCTCTACTGTATATAGCCCCTCTACTGTATATAGCCCCTCTACTGTATATAGCCCCTCTACTGTATATAGCCCCTCTACTGTATATAGCCCCTCTACTGTATATAGCCCCTCTACTGTATATAGCCCCTCTACTGTATATAGCCTCTCTACTGTATATAGTCTCTCTACTGTATATAACCTCTCTACTGTATATAGCCTCTCTACTGTATATAGCCTCTCTACTGTATATAGCCTCTCTACTGTATATAGCCTCTCTACTGTATATAGCCCCTCTGCTGTATATAACCCCTCTGCTGTATATAGCCCCTCTGCTGTATATAGCCTCGCTAATGTATATAGCCTCTACTGTATATAGCCCCTCTGCTGTATATAGCCCCTCTACTGTATATGTAGCCTAGTGGTTAGGGGGGGGGGGGGGGGGGGGGGGGGCAGGGTAGCCTAGTGGTTAGAGAGGGGAGGCAGGGTAGCCTAGTGGTTAGAGGCAGGTAGCCTAGTGGTTAGAGGGGGGAGGCAGGTAGTCTAGTGGTTAGAGGGGGGAGGCAGGTAGTCTAGTGGTTAGAGAGGGGAGGCAGGGTAGCCTAGTGGTTAGAGGCAGGTAGCCTAGTGGTTAGAGGGGGGAGGCAGGTAGTCTAGTGGTTAGAGGGGGGAGGCAGGTAGTCTAGTGGTTAGAGGGGGGAGGCAGGTAGTCTAGTGGTTAGAGGGGGGAGGCAGGGTAGCCTAGTGGTTAGAGGGGGGAGGCAGGTAGTCTAGTGGTTATAGGGGGAGGCAGGGTAGTCTAGTGGTTAGAGGGGGGAGGCAGGTAGTCTAGTGGTTAGAGGGGGGAGGTAGCCTAGTGGTTAGAGAGGGGGAGGCAGGTAGTCTAGTAGTTAGAGGGGGGAGGCAGGTAGTCTAGTGGTTAGAGGGGGGAGGTAGCCTAGTGGTTAGAGGGGGGAGGCAGGTAGTCTAGTGGTTAGAGGGGGGAGGCAGGTAGTCTAGTGGTTAGAGGGGGGAGGCAGGTAGTCTAGTGGTTAGAGGGGGGAGGCAGGTAGTCTAGTGGTTAGAGGGGGGAGGCAGGTAGTCTAGTGGTTAGAGGGGGGAGGCAGGTAGCCTAGTGGTTAGAGGAGGGAGGCAGGTAGTCTAGTGGTTAGAGGGGGGAGGCAGGGTAGTCTAGTGGTTAGAGGGGGGAGGCAGGTAGTCTAGTGGTTATAGGGGGAGGCAGGGTAGTCTAGTGGTTAGAGGGGGGAGGCAGGTAGTCTAGTGGTTAGAGGGGGGAGGCAGGTAGTCTAGTGGTTATAGGGGGAGGCAGGGTAGTCTAGTGGTTAGAGGGGGGAGGCAGGTAGTCTAGTGGTTAGAGGGGGGAGGCAGGTAGTCTAGTGGTTAGAGAGGGGGGAGGCAGGTAGTCTAGTGGTTAGAGGGGGGAGGCAGGTAGTCTAGTGGTTAGAGGGGGGAGGCAGGTAGTCTAGTGGTTAGAGGGGGGAGGCAGGTAGCCTAGTGGTTAGAGGGGGGAGGCAGGTAGTCTAGTGGTTAGAGGGGGGAGGCAGGTAGTCTAGTGGTTAGAGGGGGGAGGCAGGTAGTCTAGTGGTTAGAGAGGGGGGAGGCAGGTAGTCTAGTGGTTAGAGGGGGGAGGCAGGTAGTCTAGTGGTTAGAGAGGGGGAGGCAGGTAGTCTAGTGGTTAGAGGGGGGAGGCAGGTAGTCTAGTGGTTAGAGGGGGGAGGCAGGTAGTCTAGTGGTTAGAGGGGGGAGGCAGGTAGTCTAGTGGTTAGAGAGGGGGGAGGCAGGTAGTCTAGTGGTTAGAGGGGGGAGGCAGGTAGTCTAGTGGTTAGAGAGGGGGGAGGCAGGTAGTCTAGTGGTTAGAGGGGGGAGGCAGGTAGTCTAGTGGTTAGAGGGGGGAGGCAGGTAGTCTAGTGGTTAGAGAGGGGGGAGGCAGGTAGCCTAGTGGTTAGAGGGGGGAGGCAGGTAGTCTAGTGGTTAGAGAGGGGGGAGGCAGGTAGTCTAGTGGTTAGAGGGGGGAGGCAGGTAGTCTAGTGGTTAGAGAGGGGGGGGGGGGGGGGGCAGGTAGCCTAGTGGTTAGAGGGGGGAGGCAGGTAGTCTAGTGGTTAGAGCGTTGGACTAGTAACTGAAAGGTTGCTGGATCGAATCCCTGAGCTCACAAGGTAAAAATCTGTCATACTGCCCCCATCAACAAGGCAGTTAAACCCCACTGTTCCCCGGTAGGCCGTCATTGTAAATACGAATTAGATCTTAACTGAGTTACCTAGTTAAATAAATAAAAGTTTAAAAAAAAGTTAAAACCTCATAGAAGAACTCCTCCTCTGCGTTGACGAAGGTGAGCTCGTCCTTCGGCGGGGCTCCTCGGGCAGCGACCGTCTTGGAGGGATCCTTATAGGTCTTACTGATCATCAGGCAGTAATGACACTTCCCACTGGGCTTGTTGCTGCTCTGGGCTTCTGCCAACTCCTCCCTGGAAACAGCCAATCAATGATGTGGTTTATGTTTTTAATAGTAGGGTATTGACACACAGCTTTCCGATCTTCTTTTCATAGATAATACATACACGGAATTACTTTTGTACGACAACAACAACAACAACAAACATGTCAATGATTTTTAGCGTTTGTTTATCCGGTGTAAAGTGAACCCATATCTGAGACGAGCAGTTACATAATTGCAGGTCCATATTAAAATGACCATGATTAGAAGGGTTCATCTACAGTAGCATACCCATAATGCATAGCAAGTGATTGACAGTGAACACAACGGTACATCGCCTGAGCGACAGTGAGGTAATCTGAGAGCGTGTCTTGCTGACAGTACAGTAATCAGAGTATGTCTTGCTGACAGTACAGTAATCTGAGAGCACGTCTTGCTGACAGTACAGTAATCAGAGTATGTCTTGCTGACAGTACAGTAATCTGAGAGCACGTCTTGTTGACAGTACAGTAATCTGAGAGCACGTCTTGTTGACAGTACAGTAATCTGAGAGCGCGTCTTGTTGACAGTACAGTAATCTGAGAGCGTGTCTTGTTGACAGTACAGTAATCTGAGAGCACGTCTTGTTGACAGTACAGTAATCTGAGAGCACGTCTTGTTGACAGTACAGTAATCTGAGAGCACGTCTTGTTGACAGTACAGTAATCTGAGAGCACGTCTTGTTGACAGTACAGTAATCTGAGAGCATGTCTTGCTGACAGTACAGTAATCTGAGATCACGTCTTGCTGACAGTACAGTAATCTGAGAGCGTGTCTTGTTGTAAATACAGTAATCTGAGAGCGCGTCTTGCTGACAGTACAGTAATCTGAGAGCGTGTCTTGTTGTAAATACAGTAATCTGAGAGCGCGTCTTGCTGACAGTACAGTAATCTGAGAGCGTGTCTTGTTGTAAATACAGTAATCTGAGAGCGCGTCTTGCTGACAGTACAGTAATCTGAGAGCATGTCTTGCTGACAGTACAGTAATCTGAGAGCGTGTCTTGCTGACAGTACAGTAATCTGAGAGCGCGTCTTGCTGACAGTACAGTAATCTGAGAGCATGTGTCTTGTTGACAGTAATCTGAGAGCGTGTCTTGTTGACAGTACAGTAATCTGAGAGTGTGTCTTGTTGACAGTACAGTAATCTGAGAGCGCGTCTTGCTGACAGTACAGTAATCTGAGAGCATGTGTCTTGTTGACAGTAATCTGAGAGCGTGTCTTGTTGACAGTACAGTAATCTGAGAGCATGTCTTGCTGACAGTACAGTAATCTGAGAGCGTGTCTTGCTGACAGTACAGTAATCTGAGAGCGCGTCTTGACGGTACAGTAATCTGAGAGCGCGTCTTGTTGACAGTACAGTAATCTGAGAGTGCGTTTTGCTGACAATACAGTAATCGGAGAGCACTTCTTGCTGATAGCACAGTAATCGGAGAGCACGTCTTGCTGATAGCACAGTAATCTGAGAGCACGTCTTGCTGATAGCACAGTAATCTGAGAGCGTGTCTTGCTGACAGTACAGTAATCTGAGAGCGTGTCTTGCTGACAGTACAGTAATCTGAGAGCGTGTCTTGCTGACAGTACAGTAATCTGAGAGTGCGTCTTGACGGTACAGTAATCTGAGAGCGTGTCTTGTTGACAGTACAGTAATCTGAGAGCGTGTCTTGTTGACAGTACAGTAATCTGAGAGCGTGTCTTGCTGACAGTACAGTAATCTGAGAGTGCGTCTTGACGGTACAGTAATCTGAGAGCGTGTCTTGTTGACAGTACAGTAATCTGAGAGTGTGTCTTGTTGACAGTACAGTAATCTGAGAGTGTGTCTTGCTGACAGTACAGTAATCTGAGAGCGTGTCTTGCTGACAGTACAGTAATCTGAGAGTGCGTCTTGACGGTACAGTAATCTGAGAGCGTGTCTTGTTGACAGTACAGTAATCTGAGAGCGTGTCTTGTTGACAGTACAGTAATCTGAGAGCGTGTCTTGTTGACAGTACAGTAATCTGAGAGCATGTGTCTTGATGACAGTAATCTGAGAGCGCGTCTTGCTGACAGTACAGTAATCTGAGAGCGCGTCTTGTTGACAGTAATCTGAGAGCATGTCTTGTTGACAGTACAGTAATCTGAGAGCGTGTCTTGTTGACAGTACAGTAATCTGAGAGCGTGTCTTGTTGACAGTACAGTAATCTGAGAGCATGTGTCTTGATGACAGTAATCTGAGAGCATGTCTTGCTGACAGTACAGTAATCTGAGAGCGCGTCTTGACGGTACAGTAATCTGAGAGCGTGTCTTGTTGACAGTACAGTAATCTGAGAGCGCGTCTTGCTGACAATACAGTAATCTGAGAGCATGTGTCTTGATGACAGTAATCTGAGAGCATGTCTTGCTGACAGTACAGTAATCTGAGAGCGCGTCTTGACGGTACAGTAATCTGAGAGCGTGTCTTGTTGACAGTACAGTAATCTGAGAGCGCGTCTTGTTGACAGTACAGTAATCTGAGAGCGCGTCTTGCTGACAATACAGTAATCTGAGAGCACGTCTTGCTGACAGTACAGTAATCAGAGTATGTCTTGCTGACAGTACAGTAATCTGAGAGCGCGTCTTGTTGACAGTACAGTAATCTGAGAGCGCGTCTTGTTGACAGTACAGTAATCTGAGAGCGTGTCTTGTTGACAGTACAGTAATCGGAGAGCACGTTTTGCTGACAGTACAGTAATCTGCAACAGAACATTTTTGTAACATTATGAAATGTAAAACAAAAAAACAGAGTTTCTTATTGGACAACTGCAGGTAGTCCATCCCTGTTTCAGGATGTTTTCTATGGTTTTGTGACCCTAATGAACATGACCCAGGTGGGATAAGTGCGATCTGTGGGGGTTAGACAGAGACTCACTGTAGCTGTTTAGAGGGGCAGGGCGATCTGTGGGGGTTAGGGTTAGACAGTAGCTGTTTGTGGAGGGGCAGGGCGATCTGTGGGGGTTAGGGTTAGACAGACTCACTGTTTAGAGGGGCAGGGCGAGCTGTGGGGGTTAGACAGAGACTCACTGTAGCTGTTTAGAGGGGCAGGGCGATCTGTGGGGGTTAGGGTTAGACAGTAGCTGTTTGTGGAGGGGCAGGGCGATCTGTGGGGGTTAGGGTTAGACAGACTCACTGTTTAGAGGGGCAGGGAGAGCTGTGGGGGTTAGACAGAGACTCACTGTAGCTGTTTGTGGAGTGGCAGGGCGATCTGTGGGGGTTAGGGTTAGACAGACTCACTGTTTAGAGGGGCAGGGCGATCTGTGGGGGTTAGGGTTAGACAGACTCACTGTAGCTGTTTGTGGAGTGGCAGGGCGATCTGTGGGGGTTAGGGTTAGACAGACTCACTGTAGCTGTTTGTGGAGTGGCAGGGCGATCTGTGGGGGTTAGACAGACTCACTGTAGCTGTTTGTGGAGTGGCAGGGCGATCTGTGGGGGTTAGACAGAGACTCACTGTAGCTGTTTGTGGAGTGGCAGGGCGATCTGTGGGGGTTAGGGTTAGACAGACTCACTGTTTAGAGGGGCAGGGCGATCTGTGGGGGTTAGGGTTAGACAGACTCACTGTAGCTGTTTGTGGAGTGGCAGGGCGATCTGTGGGGGTTAGGGTTAGACAGACTCACTGTAGCTGTTTGTGGAGTGGCAGGGCGATCTGTGGGGGTTAGACAGACTCACTGTAGCTGTTTGTGGAGTGGCAGGGCGATCTGTGGGGGTTAGACAGAGACTCACTGTAGCTGTTTGTGGAGTGGCAGGGCGATCTGTGGGGGTTAGGGTTAGACAGACTCACTGTTTAGAGGGGCAGGGCGATCTGTGGGGGTTAGGGTTAGACAGACTCACTGTAGCTGTTTGTGGAGTGGCAGGGCGATCTGTGGGGGTTAGGGTTAGACAGACTCACTGTAGCTGTTTGTGGAGTGGCAGGGCGATCTGTGGGGGTTAGACAGACTCACTGTAGCTGTTTGTGGAGTGGCAGGGCGATCTGTGGGGGTTAGACACTCACTGTAGCTGTTTGTGGAGTGGCAGGGCGATCTGTGGGGGTTAGACAGACTCACTGTAGCTGTTTGTGGCGTGGCAGGGCGATCTGTGGGGGTTAGACAGACTCACTGTAACTGTTTGTGGAGGGGCAGGGCGATCTGTGGGGTTAGGGTTAGACAGAGACTCACTGTAGCTGTTTGTGGAGTGGCAGGGCGAGCTGTGGGGGTTAGACAGACACTTCACTGTAGCCGTTTGTGGAGTGGCAGGGCGATCTGTGGGGGGTTAGGGTTAGACAGACTCACTGTAACTGTTTGTGGAGTGGCAGGGCGATCTGTGGGGGCACGTTGATGAACCTCTCGCTGAGCAGCAGTCCCACAGGCTTAGTGGTGTCGTTAGGGTTAGGGTTAGACAGACTCACTGTAGCGGTTTGTGGAGTGGCAGGGCGATCTGTGGGGGTTAGACAGACTCACTGTAGCTGTTTGTGGAGTGGCAGGGCGATCTGTGGGGGTTAGACAGAGACTCACTGTAGCTGTTTGTGGAGTGGCAGGGCGATCTGTGGGGGTTAGGGTTACACAGAGACTCACTGTAGCTGTTTGTGGAGTGGCAGGGCGATCTGTGGGGGTTAGACAGACTCACTGTAGCTGTTTGTGGAGTGGCAGGGCGATCTGTGGGGGTTAGACAGACTCACTGTAGCTGTTTGTGGAGAGGCAGGGCGATCTGTGGGGGCACGTTGATGAACCTCTCGCTGAGCAGCAGTCCCACAGGCTTAGTGGTGTCGTTGAGGACCTTCTCCAGATCGTCTGTCACACTATGGGGACAACTCTTCTCACACTGACCCAGGATCAGATCCTTTACCTCCTCCACACACTGGACACCCTGTGGACGGATCAGAACACAGTTACTAACATATAGACCTAATTCACCAGACTGCCGTGATTGGTCAAAATGCAGGCTAGTTCAGTAGGCAGGAAGAGGGCTACTACATTGAAGTCTATGAAAAACAGATCTTTCCTCAAGGTCGACCTTTTAAAATATCAGATTCAGACAGAGAAAAGAGTGAACAAAACGTCTTGTCTCTTAACATCTGATTGGTTGAGAAAGTGTCAAGTTTAGTGATTTCATAGATTATATATATATATATATATATTTTTTTATTTTATTTATTTAACCTTTATTTAACTAGGCAAGTCAGTTATAAGAACAAATTCTTATTTATAATGACGGCCTACTGGGGAAGAGTGGGGTTATGCCTTGTTCAGGGGCAGAACGACAGATTTTTACCTTGTCAGCTCGGGGATTTGATCTAGAAACCTTTTAGGTTACTGGCCCAACGCTCTAAACACTAGGCTACCTGCCACCCCAAATAGATAACATAATATCTGACTGTACCTACCTTTCTCTCAGTGAGGTTGAGCATGCTGATGAAACCAAACACCTCATCGGCTGGATCCTCGTCATCATCGCTGTCCTCTGGCACCTCTGCTTGCTGACAACAAAACATGCAGAAAGACATACACGATGCTACTGAATTCATATCAATTGTTCTCCGCTAGAAATACAAGCATTTCGCTACACCCGCAATAGCATCTGCTAAACATGTGTGTGACGAATACAACTGATTTGAAGAGAGCATATGTGTGTCATCATATTTTGGGAGTTTAATATGACACGTTAAATTGTATGATGCATATTTATTTACTGTCTTTCTTACCCTGATGACGCTTCCAATATGATTCTGCTGGATGAGGAGATCGGTCAACTCGGATGTATTGACACGAGCCTTCAGAAACAGCTGTTGCATGAGTTTCTTGACCCCGTTGTAGTCATTGTGAGTAATGGTATGGGCCTCAAAGTCTACAATGACCTCCTGGAAACAAACAAAAAAGGTTTTTAATACAAGTCCCGACTCCCGAGACAATGTTTTGGACTTGATGGGGACTCAGGGCGAGTGCGCTGCCAGTTTTAGTGTCAATACTGGTATCAATTGTTTTGTTTGTCTAAACTACTCTTATGGTTTTAAGTGTGTAAACGTCCATGCATTTCACTATTTATCTAGTTTAAAACTCTGAAGTGATCGATTGGCTATGTTTAGCATGTCCCTAACATACTTAACCATCGTTAACTAGCTTGATATGAACAACAGTTGTTTGCTAAAAAGCTAGCTATCTATCTAACCCATCTAACACGTTTAGCCGGTGCTAGCTAGCCTGCTAGGCCAGGAATATAGCCAGTTCACTAGAGACATTATCGTACCTCATTGATCTCCTCTTCTGATCCGCTGTCATTCTCTCCTGAATCACCGTCGTTTTCCAGTCCTTCATCAGAGCTGTTATCCTCACTATCAGCGGGATTTTCTCCTTTTCCAACTGCTCGTCTTTTCGCTGAAGAAGCCATGCTGCCTAAACAGATACCACGCGTATGGGGAAAGGGATTCATGTGGAGTTGGTGTACTGAGACACTGTAGCGGCCATTTTGGATCAATTGTTGCATGCTTCGTTATGCTTGGAATGTCCGTGTGTGGAACCACAATGGCGTCCGGTTTCTCATTCTGACAGCAGAATGGAATAAACCATTTTGATCAAAAGGGATATATATATTGTGTTTTAAATTATATTTAAAATATGTTAGAATATTGTTTACTGAACTGTTCCAGCAGAAAAAAACAATCGATTACTTTATATAATTGTAACTGTAGTGATAAAATTCATTGTTATTGCTCAAGTATTATCCTAACAAAACATGACAATTTTGATATCCCCTATTTCCTCGTTTTAGTAGTAGCCATGAAGCCAGCTGGAGGAAGAGCTCGAGGTACAGTGTTTGTGTACATCCAATTGTTGTTGATTTTTCTACGGTTTCTGTTAATTTTCTGTTGACTTGAAAACGTTAGCTCTATAGTTAAGCATGATAAGTATTGTGTGTGTAGTTGTTATTTTTTTATGGTTGCGCCAACGAAGCCAAGTAATGTGTCGCCTTGGCTCACAAGAAGTGACAGCTCCATATTTGAATTGTAATTGCATAACATAACAACATTGCAAGTACATAAAACGTACAGTACACTGGTGCATGAGAGACCCGAGCTCTACAGCTGACTGAATAACACCGCATGCCTCTAATTGATAAATGGTCCGAGCTATGAAAACAGTTGACTCATGGCTCAACATCATTGTTATCAGTAGGCGACATATGACAGGCGCTGGGTGTAACGTTAGCCCTCTACGGGTTACACCCCCCCGTCAACCTTCTGTTCTGATGCTACTGCACCGGGTCAGTCATTCAGTTTATAATCTTACTAAATAGTGTAAATCTGCATTAAGTGGATTTTTTTTTTAATGTGTTAACGGTTTTCATCATTGACCTCGTTGCTGACGGTAACATTAAGTTGTATCCCTTCTTGTCTTATTCCACAGGGCTCTGAGTCATCTGTCGAAATGCATGTGTTGCTTCTGAAAGAACCAAGAGAGGGAGGCTCTGGACCAGATCCTTACATCAAGGTACAGTAGAGAAACATATGTTGTATTGATATTTGCAGCTTGCATGTGCATTCTATTCTGTTCTATTCAACCCTATTCTATTATACTCTACACCTATTATAATGCGTTATAGGACGGGTGGTTCTAATCCTGAATGCTGATTGGTTAAAACCGCAGTCCAGCCGATGTCTGTTCCATAAGTTACCACCTGCTAAATCTATGACGTTAAAATGCCTATTTACTCTGTTCCATCTGATTGCGCAATCCATTGTCTCATCAGCCCAGCCAGGCAATTTATTAACTTGATCTCCGCTATAAAAAGCATCTAGACATTATCTCACATTTCTTTTAGACTAACATTTAGTTTTCAACAGCGGAGATTTTATATAAACCTTGTCTGTCTTTCCGACATTTGCAACATTGTTTCAATATTCAAATTCTATCTCCAGCTGACCCATAGTAATGAACATGTTGGGAGTCGTGACGATACAGACAGGCAGGCAGCGTTTCTCAGCCAGTCTAAATAATGAATGAGCTGGCATCATTTTTATGGATATATACTGTACAAACAGGTCAAACAAAACGAAATGCAGCTAGTTTGCAGTGTTTCCAGCTTCAGTTTGAAGTGACTGTGTTAGCTGTGTTGTTGGTTAGCTCCTCTGAACAACAGTGTCCTGATGAGAGAGCACATTTTCTACTCCAGGTGAAATCGCACCTCATTAGTTCATTGTTATGGATGTGTCCAAATAAACGTCACTAGAAAACAGCTTCAACAAACGCAAATGCAGCTACTTTGCTGTTATTCTGTTTGCGCTTCTTGACGTGACTGTAAATTGGCCGTAGTTGGCAAGCTAGCAAGTGTAACAGTATAACTTTAGACCGTCCTCTCGCCCATACCCGGGCGCGAACCAGGGACCCTCTGCACACATCAACAACAGTCACCCACGAAGCATCGTTACCCATCGCTCCCCAAAAGCCGCGGCCCTTGCAGAGCAAGGGGAACCAACTACTTCAAGGTCTCAGAGCAAGTGACGTCACCGATTGAAACGCTATTTAGCGCGCACCACCGCTAACTAAGCTAGCCGTTTCACATCCGTTACACTAGCACCACCGCTAACTAAGCTAGCCCGTTTCACATCCGTTACACCAGCACCACCGCTAACTAAGCTAGCCGTTTCACATCCGTTACACAAGCACCACCGCTAACTAGCTAGCCGTTTCACATCCGTTACACAAGCACCACCGCTAACTAAGCTAGCCGTTTCACATCCGTTACACCAGCACCACCGCTAACTAGCTAGCCGTTTCACATCCGTTACACAAGCACCACCGCTAACTAAGCTAGCCGTTTCACATCCGTTACACAAGCACCACCGCTAACTAGCTAGCCGTTTCACATCCGTTACACAAGCACCACCGCTAACTAAGCTAGCCGTTTCACATCCGTTACACCAGCACCACCGCTAACTAGCTAGCCGTTTCACATCCGTTACACAAGCAAGGGATAAGAACGTTTCCAGCCAGTATACCAATGGAACATTTAGACTGAACGACTGGGTCGGGTCCACAGATACAGAACAAAAAGACTGAACAACTGGGTCGGGTCCATTGATACAGAACAAAAAGACTGAACGACTGGGTCGAGTCCATAGATACAGAACAACAAGACTGAACGACTGGGTCACGTCCATAGATACAGAACAAAAAGACTGAACGACTGGGTCGGCTCTCTAGCAACCGAACCGATAGAACGAACGACCAACCAGCTTGGGTAGCAACCCTAGATTTGTATCGGGACTATATCTTGCGGAAGGATGAAATATCATTAATAAATTCATCAATATATATATATATTTTTTTTAAATGAAAATATGTGAATCATTATTTGATTATATAACTCGTTGTATAAAAGTGTTAGTGCCCTCGAAGTCGGTGTTTTGGTGGATATATTGTAAACAATGTGCCAACAACAAACACCCGTCACAATATATCCTCGAAACACCGGCTTCTCGGGCATTATGACCTCAATGTATAATGAATGGGTGACTGTGTACCAGTGAATTTAATTTAATTTTATTTTATTTACAGAACTCTCAACTTTTGTATTTACAGGAGCTGGCATCCCGTGGACACAATGCAACCTTAATTCCCGTGTTGTCGTTTACATTCGTTTCCTTGAACACTTTGTCAGACAAGGTGACTACCCGTAACATACATCAAAGTGTTGATTTTAACATCGAAAGTTTGGTAACATTTTACTGGGACACCATAAGCATCATAATATGTCATAATAATAATAATATTAACAGCTGTCATAACCTGTCATAATATGGTTATAACACTGTCATGACACATATATATTTAGACCTGTTGCGTTACTTTATGGCTGGTTAGGACACTGACTAAACCTACCAAGGTTAGTTACTTTATCGCTGGTTAGGACACTGACTAAACCTACCAAGGTTAGTTACTTTATGGATGAGGACACTGACTAAACCTACCAAGGTTAGTTACTTTATGGCTGGTTAGGACACTGACTAAACCTACCAAGGTTAGTTACTTTATGGCTGGTTAGGACACTGACTAAACCTACCAAGGTTAGTTACTTTATGGCTGAGGACACTGACTAAACCTACCAAGGTTAGTTACTTTATGTCTGGTTAGGACACTGACTAAACCTACCAAGGTTAGTTACTTTATGGCTGAGGACACTGACTAAACCTACCAAGGTTAGTTACTTTATGGCTGGTTAGGACACTGACTAAACCTACCAAGGTTAGGTACTTTATGTCTGGTTAGGACACTGACTAAACCTACCAAGGTTAGTTACTTTATGTCTGGTTAGGACACTGACTAAACCTACCAAGGTTAGTTACTTTATGACTGGTTAGGACACTGACTAAACCTACCAAGGTTAGTTACTTTATGGCTGAGGGCACTGACTAAACCTACCAAGGTTAGTTACTTTATGGCTGGTTAGGGCACTGGCTAAACCTACCAAGGTTAGTTACTTTATGGATGAGGACACTGACTAAACCTACCAAGGTTAGTTACTTTATGGCTGGTTAGGACACTGACTAAACCTACCAAGGTTAGTTACTTTATGGCTGGTTAGGACACTGACTAAACCTACCAAGGTTAGTTACTTTATGGCTGGTTAGGGCACTGACTAAACCTACCAAGGTTAGTTACTTTATGGATGAGGACACTGACTAAACCTACCAAGGTTAGTTACTTTATGGCTGGTTAGGACACTGACTAAACCTACCAAGGTTAGTTACTTTATGGCTGGTTAGGACACTGACTAAACCTACCAAGGTTAGTTACTTTATGGCTGGTTAGGACACTGACTAAACCTACCAAGGTTAGTTACTTTATGGCTGAGGACACTGACTAAACCTACCACGGTAGTTACTTTATGGCTGGTTATGACACTGACTAAACCTACCAAGGTTAGTTACTTTATGTCTGGTTAGGACACTGACTAAACCTACCAAGGTTAGTTACTTTATGGCTGGTTAGGACACTGACTAAACCTACCAAGGTTAGTTACTTTATGGCTGGTTAGGACACTGACTAAACCTACCAAGATTAGTTACTTTATGGCTGGTTAGGACACTGACTAAACCTACCAAGGTTAGTTACTTTATGACTGGTTATGACACTGACTAAACCTACCAAGGTTAGTTACTTTATGACTGGTTAGGACACTGACTAAACCTACCACACAAGGTAGAACATTCCATTCCACCATAGCCTACTGGTCAACAGTATGTTTATGTTATATAATAATTTAATATAGTCTATTTCAGAAACGATCTTTATAAATGCACGCAAAATTCATGTCAGGCATGCGCCTACCCATAATGCTCTATTGTTGATGACTGGGATTAATGGAGGAGCAGATATCAGGAGTATGACAAGACACCTTTTTGACTGATTGACGTAAGGGCGTGTACGTGATAGGCCTGGCTTTAATGGCTAGTAGGATTATGATGTCATAATGATTTGGTGACAGTGTCATAGAGTGTATTATCTTAGTCCAAGTAAAGTGACACAGGATGGTCATAACGCCTCGTGACAGTGTCATAGAGTGTATTATCTTAGTCCAAGTAAAGTGACACAGGATGGTCATAACGCTTTGTGACAGTGTCATAGAGTGTATTATCTTAGTCCAAGTAAAGTGACACAGGATGGTCATAACGCCTCGTGACAGTGTCATATAGTGTATTATCTTAGTCCAAGTAAAGTGACACAGGATGGTCACAACGCTTCGTGACAGTGTCATAGAGTGTATTATCTTAGTCCAAGTAAAGTGACACAGGATGGTCATAACGCTTCGTGACAGTGTCGTATAGTGTATTATCTTAGTCCAAGTAAAGTGACACAGGATGGTCATAACGCTTCGTGACAGTGTCATATAGTGTATTATCTTAGTCCAAGTAAAGTGACACAGGATGGTCATAACGCTTCGTGACAGTGTCATATAGTGTATTATCTTAGTCCAAGTAAAGTGACACAGGATGGTCATAACGCTTCGTGACAGTGTCATATAGTGTATTATCTTAGTCCAAGTAAAGTAACACAGGATGGTCATAACGCTTCGTGTCAGTGTCATAATGTGTATTTCCTACAAGTTATTTAAAATATGATGGGGGGGGGGGGGGGGACACGACTGTAAAGAATTAATTATTACAACAACAAAGAAACACACTTTCAAAACGAAAGGAAACTTCTAGTCAGGGAAAAACACATTTGAATAAATGTGGGTTTTTGACACTCTTATGTAGGTGTCATAACCAGCCATAAAATAACACACTATATTTAACAACAGATGTATGTATGTATGTATGTGTGTATGTATATAAGGGTCATGACAGTGTTATGACCATGTTATGTCAGCTGTTATGACAGTGTTATGACCATGTTATGTCAGCTGTTATGACATATTATGACCATGTTATGTCAGCTGTTATGACATATTATGACCATGTTATGTCAGCTGTTATGACATATTATGACCATGTTATGTCAGCTGTAATGACATATTATGACCATGTTATGTCAGCTGTTATGACATATTAGGACCATGTTATGTCAGCTGTTATGACATGGTTATTACGGGTGTAAAGTGTTACTGAACGTTGGAACTGTTTGTTTTCTGTTTAGTAGTCGTTATACAGCTGTTGTCTCTACTACTACTACAGCTGTTGTCTCTACTACTACTACAGCTGTTGTCTCTACTACTACTACAGCTGTTGTCTCTACTACTACTACAGCTATTGTCTCTACTACTACTACAGCTGTTGTCTCTACTACTACTACAGCTGTTGTCTCTACTACTACTACAGCTGTTGTCTCTACTACTACTACAGCTGTTGTCTCTACTACTACAGCTGTTGTCTCTACTACTACTACAGCTGTTGTCTCTACTACTACAGCTGTTGTCTCTACTACTACTACAGCTGTTGTCTCTACTACTACAGCTGTTGTCTCTACTACTACAGCTGTTGTCTCTACTACTACAGCTGTTGTCTCTACTACTACAGCTGTTGTCTCTACCACTACTACAGCTGTTGTCTTTACTACTACAGCTGTTGTCTCTACTACTACAGCTGTTGTCTCTACTACTACAGCTGTTGTCTCTACTACTACTACAGCTGTTGTCTCTACTACTACTACAGCTGTTGTCTCTACTACTACTACAGCTGTTGTCTCTACTACTACTACAGCTGTTGTCTCTGCTACTACTACAGCTGTTGTCTCTACTACTACAGCTGTTGTCTCTACTACTACTACAGCTGTTGTCTCTACTACTACTACAGCTGTTGTCTCTACTACTACAGCTGTTGTCTCTACTACTACAGCTGTTGTCTCTACTACTACTACAGCTGTTGTCTCTACTACTACAGCTGTTGTCTCTACTACTACAGCTGTTGTCTCTACTACTACAGCTGTTCCAGCCAGAACAACATGGCGGGCTGATTTTTACCAGCCCGAGGGCGGTGGAGGCAGTCAAAATGTGTCTTGAAGATGATGAAAGAACGGAACGTGAGTAAAGTTTTAAACTATGTCCTGTAAAATACAAAAATTTAATTGTTAGGAAAGGATAGGCCTCCTGTGCCTTAGTCTCGTGCGTTTTCAGACAGACAAAGTCAATGTATGTAAAGCTACTCGTTTTAATTTCTGTTTTCTATTTATAGAGTGGAACATGGACATAAAAGACAAATGGAATGCCAAGTCCATCTATGTTGTTGGGAAGGCTACGGCAGCGCTAGGTGAGTAATTGATCACAAAACATTGTGTAAACTTACGGGCATTAAACACTTCTATTCAGCGTGGAGCTCTTTGTAGTTTTACAACACCTTCGTGTCTCTAAAGTGATTGTCTCTCTTTTGTTTCACTGAGAGGATCTTGTCATATGGGATATATATACACTGTAAACTCAGTGGCCAGTTTATTAGGTACACCCATCTAGTACTGGGTAGGACACCCCTTTGCCTCCAGAACAGCCTGAATTCTCCGGGGAATGGAAACCATAAAGGGTAATGTGTGCCAGGAAAACATTCCCCACACCAGTACACCCTCGCCATCAGCCTGTACCGTTGACACCAGGCAGGATGGGGGCCATGGACTCATGCTATTTAGGCCAAATCCTGACTCTGCCATCAGCCTGTACCGTTGACACCAGGCAGGATGGGGGCCATGGACTCATGCTATTTAGGCCAAATCCTGACTCTGCCATCAGCATGACGTAACAGGAACCGGGATTCGTTGGACCAGGCGATGTTTCTCCACTCCTCATTGGTCCAGTGTTGGTGATGGCGCGCCCACTGGAGCCGCTTCTTCTTGTTTCTAGCTGATAGATGTGGATCCCGGTGTGATCATCTGTAGGGCTGTGGCGGGCCAGTTATTGTCATGCGAAAGACTGCCGGTCTCCCGGTAATTGACCGTTAATTAACATAAACACATTTCTTCATATCCAGGCCTCCGTCATTCAAGACACTGATACGTGCCTTTGGACCTTCAACATTTAAACAAGTCTAATAAATCTATTTAATATTACACCATCACAACAAATCCATTATTTATATTTGTCAGGTCTAACGAAACATGATGATATGAAAAAAAAATGTACGTATGTATTTCAGAAGAGTCGGCCAACTCTTTAGTTGGCTATCTGACTATGCTCCATGTCACAGGCTGTAGGCATGTTCATTTAGCTGACGAGATGTGATCGTAAAGAAGAATATAATTTAAATTCGCTGAATAAAATAGAAAGGATATTTCCCATTATGGAGCGAGTGGGGGCGTATGACGTGGAAATATATTGAGGTGGAAAAAATGTATCATTTGAAAAAAATGACCTTTATGGTAGATTTAGTTGTGAATGATTTACAAACCTTTAGAATGTCCCAGAAATCTAAACCTTGTATGGGCTTTATGACGTCACTATAGGCTGTTGATGATTTGAGGAAGTAGAAAAAAAACCTCGCGCTCTGTTCCTTGCCTCAGGCTGTACAGCTGTTCTCTCAAGTGATCATACTGTTCTCAATTGAATCTTGTCTTTACTAATATGCTAAATGAGTTTCGATTTAGAATGGTTTCATTTATCAATGGGCAGGAACAGGAACAGGGAGAAAATACATATCATCTGTTTTCACTCTATTAGTGAACGGAGGCCGTGAGTTTTCCCACGTTTTGTAGGCTACTTCGGTTTTTATAGCGGAGCATTTTATGAACAGCTGAGAAATAAGTATAAAGAACTCTTATTTCACTCCTTCCATCAAACCACTATTTGAGGAGCGCGCTCTCACTGCCCGACAGGTGATATTTCAACTCAACTCTGTATGGGCTCTCCAACCCTGTTCGGGAAAATCGATCGTAACACGTTTTCACTACAAAACGTACAGTATTTCACTAAACCGTTGACAGCCCGTCTGCGTGCTCGAGAAAGGAGTACAGGATAGAGAGGAGGAGATGGAAACGAATGTAACGCTATAAAAGTCGCCCAATTAATTATGAAAATATTTTTTTTTAATTCCCCAGTACTAGGCAATTCAAAATCAAATACAAATTCATAAGCTTATATGCATCAGCTCTAATATACATATGGATGTTTTTGAATGATTTATCACCTTAGAAAGCGCTGTCCATTTCGTTGTTAGGCTTGGAAACAACATCCACAACAATCAGGTTTTTACAGTGTTTCAACCTGCTGTTGAACTTCTTTCTTCAAATTGATCAACTGTTTTAATGATAAGTGTTGGATGTGATTTTTTTAGCATTGACGTCAGAGTGGTTACAGGGACAGTAGAGCCCTGAGTTCCAGACCATTAGCGCCTTAATGGAGGGACAGTAGAGCCCTGAGTTCCAGGCCATTAGGACCTTAATGGAGGGACAGTAGAGCCCTGAGTACCAGGCCGTTAGGACCTGATGGAGGGACAGTAGAGCCCTGAGTTCCAGGCCATTAGGACCTTAATGGAGGGACAGTAGAGCCCTGAGTACCAGGCCATTATGACCTTAATGGAGGGACAGTAGAGCCCTGGGTTCCAGGCCATTAGGACGTGATGGAGGGACAGTAGAGCCCTGAGTTCTAGGCCATTAGGACCTGATAGAGGGACAGTAGAGCCCTGAGTTCCAGGCCGTTAGGACGTGATGGAGGGACAGTAGAGCCCTGAGTTCCAGGCCATTAGGACCTGATAGAGGGACAGTAGAGCCCTGAGTTCCAGGCCGTTAGGACCTGATGGAGGGACAGTAGAGCCCTGAGTTCCAGGCCATTAGGACCTGATGGAGGGACAGTAGAGCCCTGAGTTCCAGGCCATTAGGACCTTGATGGTCTGTTAGCAGGTTGGGTACTACTAGAGCATGTCCATCAACGGGTCACATGGAAATTTACTGCGGTAATGACTCGTGACTACCAGTGTGGCAGTAATAAGTTCAGGTCTTAATGTTTGTCTAGTTTCTGGTGTGTTTTACTAGCTATCAGGTCTTAATGTTTGTCTAGTTTCCGGTGTGTTTTACTAGCTATCAGGTCTTAATGTTTGTCTAGTTTCCGGTGTGTTTTACTAGCTATCAGGTCTTAATGTTTGTCTAGTTTCCTGTGTGTTTTACTAGCTATCAGGTCTTAATGTTTGTCTAGTTTCCTGTGTGTTTTACTAGCTATCAGGTCTTGATGTTTGTCTAGTTTCCGGTGTGTTTTACTAGCTATCAGGTCTTAATGTTTGTCTAGTTTCCGGTGTGTTTTACTAGCTATCAGGTCTTAATGTTTGTCTAGTTTCCGGTGTGTTTTACTAGCTATCAGGTCTTAATGTTTGTCTAGTTTCCGGTGTGTTTTACTAGCTATCAGGTCTTAATGTTTGTCTTTTTGAATGTCTGCCTGCCTTCATATAGCCAAGCCACGACCACGTGGAGAGAACCATTTTTTTTTTTGTGAACGGGAGGGTGTACCTAATAAACTGGCAACTGAGTGTAATAAAAAAAATAAAAAAAAAAGCTGTAAATACCACAAGAGTGGGCCTTTAATGAGATGGTACTAGATATAGTATGTGTGGCAGGCACCTGGCTGTCACAGTAACGTGTCAACCAATGTTTACCACTAGCCGTCAGTCAGCTGGAAATGGCTTTCCCACAAGTGACAGTTTGCTGACGTCTTGCTGCCTGTCTTTTATTGAGGACAGGTGGCAGGTGCAACACTCTCTCGGTATCTGTACTTTTCCGTTTACCTCTGATTTATTGGGGAAGGAACTACAGGGTTGTTCTGTTAGCTGAAACGTTAAAGTTTGACTGTATTGAACTGTTATCTGCACCAAAACACTTTATAAGAATGTTTAGGGTGTTCATTCATGTGTAGCATAATGACTACTACTGTATTAATACCATAAACTACTACTGTATTAATACCATAAACTACTACTGTATTAATACCATAAACTACTAATGTATTAATACCATAAACTACAACATTTATTCATATCATAAACTACTACTGTATTAATACCATAAACTACTACTGTATTAATACCATAAACTACTACTGTATTAATACCATAAACTACTACTGTATTAATACCATAAACTACTACTGTATTAATGCCATAAACTACTACTGTATTAATACTATAAACTACTACTGTATTAATACTATAAACTACTACTGTATTAATACCATAAACTACTACTGTATTAATACCATAAACTACTACTGTATTAATACCATAAACTACTACTGTATTAATACCATAAACTACTACTGTATTAATACCATAAACTACTACTGTATTAATACTATAAACTACTACTGTATTAATACTATAAACTACTACTGTATTAATACCATAAACTACTACTGTATTAATACCATAAACTACTACTGTATTAATACCATAAACTACTACTGTATTAATACCATAAACTACTACTGTATTAATACCATAAACTACTACTGTATTAATACCATAAACTACTACTGTATTAATACTATAAACTACTACTGTATTAATACTATAAACTACTACTGTATTAATACTATAAACTACTACTGTATTAATACTATAAACTACTACTGTATTAATACTATAAACTACTACTGTATTAATACCATAAACTACTACTGTATTAATGCCATAAACTACTACTGTATTAATACCATAAACTACTAATGTATTAATGCCATAAACTACTACTGTATTAATACCATAAACTACTACTGTATTAATACTATAAACTACTACTGTATTAATACTATAAACTACTACTGTATTAATACCATAAACTACTACTGTATTAATACCATAAACTACTACTGTATTAATACCATAAACTACTACTGTATTAATACCATAAACTACTACTGTATTAATACCATAAACTACTACTGTATTAATACCATAAACTACTACTGTATTAATACCATAAACTACTACTGTATTAATACCATAAACTACTAATGTATTAATACCATAAACTACTACTGTATTAATACTATAAACTACTACTGTATTAATACCATAAACTACTACTGTATTAATACCATAAACTACTACTGTATTAATACTATAAACTACTAATGTATTAATACTATAAACTACTACTGTATTAATATCATAAACTACTACTGTATTAATGTCATTAGATGAAAAGTAGGTTTCTGTTTGGTATTATATTTCAGTAATCAGTTTGTCTGTTTTTGTTCCGTAGTGGAAAACCTAGGTCTGGTCCCCCTGGGAGAGGACACTGGGACTGCAGACGTTCTCTCGCGTCTCATCCTTGAACGTACGACAGTCGTGTACCTTTTTTAAACGCAACTACACTGAACAAAAATCTAAAACGCAACATGCAAAGCGTTCGTCCTACGTTTCATGAGTTGAAATAAAAGATCCTAGGCATTTTCCAAAATGCACAAAAAAAAAGCTTATTTCTCTCAAATGTTGTGCACACATTTGTTTACATCCCTGTTAGTGAACGTTTCTCCGTTGCCACGATAACCCAGTTTTGTCACACGGCACAATACCACAGATGTCTCAAGTTTTGAGGGAGAGTGCGATTGGCGTGCTGACTGCAGGAATGTCCACCAGAGCCGTTGCCAGATAATTGAATGTTAATTTCTCTACCATAAGCCGCCTCCAGTGTTGTTTTGGAGAATTTGGCAGTACGTCCAAACCGGCCTCACAAGCTCATCTGCGTGCTCGTCGTCCTCACCGGGGTCTTGACCTGACTGCAGTTTGGCGTCGTAATCGACTTCAGTGGGGAAACGCTCACGTCCGATGGCCACTGGCACGCTGGAGAAGTGTTCTCTTCACGGATGAATCCCTGGTTTCAACTGTACCGGGCAGATGGCAGACAGCGTTGTGTGAGCGAGCAGTTTGCTGATGTCAACGTTGTGAACAGAGTGCCCCATGGTGGCGTTGGGGTGACGGTATGGGCAGGCATAAGCTACGGACAACGAACACAATTGCATTTTATCAATTGCAATTTGAATACACAGAGATACTGTGACGAGATCCTGAGGCTCATTGTCATGCCATTCGTCCGCCTCCACCACCTCATGTTTCAGCATGATAATGCACGGCCTCATGTCACAAGGATCTGTACACAATTCCTGGAAGCTGAAAATGTCCCAGTTCTTCCATGATCTGCATACTCACCAGACATGACACCTATTGAGCATGTTTGGGATGCTCTGGATCGTTGTGTACGACAGCGTGGTTCCAGTTCCCACAAATATCCAGCAACTTCCCAGAGCCATTGAAGAGGAGCGGGGCAACAACATTCCACAGGCCACAATCAACAGCCTGAAGGAGATGTGTCAAGCTGAATGAGGCAAACGATGGTCACACCAGATACTGACTGGTTTTCTGATCCACGCCCCTACCTTTTTTTTAAAGGTATCTGTGACCAACAGATGCATATCTGTATTCCCAGTTATGTGAAATCCAAAAATGAATTTATTTAATATTAACTGTTTTCGTTATATGAACTGTATCTCAGCAAAATCTTTGAAAATGTTGCATGTTGTGTTTTATATGGAGCTAGCTAACTAGACCTACATTCTGGCTTGATATAGGAGAGGATGCCAATATATTACCACTTCTCTTCCCCTGTGGTTCCATTAAAAGAGAAGTTTTACCTACTGCTTTGAGGGAAAACGGTAAGTTCCCTCTATTATAACTCCTATTTTATTAATACTCATGAATACTCTGTACTATTTACAAGGTGGTATCTAATACCATTAGGTGACATTTGTTTCATGTGTTTGTTTTTAAGGAGTTCCTCTAGACACACTGATGGTTTATCAGACAGCTCCACATCCAGACCTGGAGAAGAACCTGAAGAACCATTTTACAGAGCAGGTACAGGAAGCATCAACTAAGTCCCGGACTTTCCCCTCAAAAAACACTATCCCATATATCCACGTTGTTTATTTGATTTATTTTACCTTTATTTAACTAGGCAAGTCAGTTAAGAACACATTCTTATTGTCAATGACGGCCTAGGAACAGTGGGTTAACTGCCTGTTCAGGGGCAGAACGACAGATTTGTACCTTGTCAGCTCGGGGGTTTGAACTTGCAACCTTCCGGTTACTAGTCCAACGCTCTAACCACTAGGCTACCCTGCCGCCCCATCACCCGTTGTGATGTTGTTATCGTTCAGAAACGGTAATCGTCATGATTTGGGCTCTGTCCACACGCAGGGTGTTCCAGACAGCATTGCTTTCTTCAGCCCGTCGGGGGTCAAGTTCTGTTTGGAAACGGTGAGGAGACTGTCAGGTGAACAACTTATGCAGATAAAGGTGAGAACGTTTTTCCGATGTAACTTTAAGTGACTGTGGATATCTTCATTGAGCTTGTGATGCTGTTATACTGCCAATGCAATTGAACTTTAAAATGTTGTGTTGTTTGGTCTTCCAGTTTGCGGCCATAGGACCCACCACAGCAGATGCCATGACGGCAGAGGGGCTCTCGGTCAGCTGCTCAGCAGACAAACCTACAGCTGAGCACCTAGCCGCAGGGATAGCAAAGGCTCTACAGTGACAGACTTGACGAGACGGACCGCAAACCAACCCGATAAACGTGATCCGTCCCCCCATCACGTTCTCATTCAGCCTCTGTGAAAAAAGGATTGTGGTTTTGCATTCTTTGTGATTGATTTATCCCTGTGAAGTATTTGCTATTATTTGTGGGGTTTTATGTCCTATTTTGATCGCGGATAACCATCTGTATATTTATGATATTGTCATGTGTTGTTGTGCACCACAGAGATATTGTAATGCTTCGTGCCTATTTGTTGACACTGAATGTATCAAATCATGCTCTTATAAACTTGTGAATACACTGAGCTGATAGAAGTATTGTTTTTACGGTAAAAACATTGAGACAATTATTTTATTGTGCCACACTAGGCAGGTAGCCTAGTGGTTAGTGTCGAATCCCCGAGCTGACAAGGTAAAAATCTGTCCTTCTGCCCCTGAACAAGGCAGTTAACTCCACTGTTCCCAGGTAGGCCCTCATTGTATATAATCATTTCTTCTGACTTGCCTAGTTAAATAAAGGTTAAATAAATAAATATAAAAATATATTTTTTAAATGAGCATACTTTGAGAATTGAACATGATGAATTTAATTATTAAAAATTAAATAGTGAACAATATGTTGAAATGGTGATTTATTGATTTTTATTTATGGCCGTTTTTTTTTTAAACTGAATAAATCCAGCTGAGGGGGACTATAGCGTCTCGCGCGCTATGCGTTCCAAACAGGTGTGTTCCTGGGCGGGAGTCGCGTGCCTGTTTTCCTGCGCTTTACTGTCGGGGATGAAATGCCAACGGTTAAGACCGCTCCGTATCCATTAGTAACCAGTATCCATTAGTAACCAGGGAAGCGTTAGTCACACATTTGGCCGACATTTTTAATTTAGCAGCCGCTTTAGAGGTGTTTGTTTACCTTTCGCAGCTGAGTGCGTATTGCGAGTCATAGGCCATCTCTATAGGTCTACTTTATTGAAGTGTCGATACTCTGTAAAACTTCAAAGTGTGTCACTTTTAAAGGGCGTAACTTTGGAAATGAGCCTTTACATTTTGGTTGAGGACATGATTCGCTCTTCAGTGGGTCATTATCTCTCTCTCTCTCCATCATCAAACTGACCCGTGTCAAGACACACCGCAACAAACCACGATGCTGATTTTACTCCAGCTGATAAATGTATTATTGTTGACCAGCATTGGCTCCACTGATGCAGAGAAACTCTTCCACAGTCGGGATCATTCCGACCTAGAGATCCCCTCCTCTCACCAGGCTGAGCTCATAACAGACAAGGATACTGCAGAGGTAAAACTTGTATTTTCTCTCTCTCTCTCTCTCTCTCTCTCTCCAAGTAATCACTATTTTATTAGGTGCAAATGTGATGCTCAGCTATTCAATATATGGCATATTATACTGTCTGGCAGATTATACATTCAAAAGGTCAGAGATGCCCGATGAAGAAACACAACACAAGACAACATGCACCAACATGGTTTAAATCAATTTTAGATTAGACCTAATCTAGACTTTGTAAATCTACGTTTATAATTCATCAGAGATGTGTTGCACCACTTGATTTTAAGACTGGATTAATTCATCTAAGGTTAAATCACTAAACTATGATCAGTGATATGTGTCCTAATGGATTCACCATAGCAATATGTTGTAGTTCTATGGAAACAAACCAGCACTGGTCATTGCTAGCCTAGCCAGCAAAGTGACTTTTCACTTCAGGCTAAGGATGAAATTAATTGCACTTATCTGTCAAAGGATTTAGCTGGATAGTTGAGTTTAACGAACATGATAAACCACAGGAGATAAAATTGTTAATCACAATGAAAATAAAGGACATACAAATGATTCACACTGATATTTGATGCATTTAAACAGTGTCAGTTTAGATTTAATCCCAAAACTGAATTTAAATTAGTTTTTAAAACAATGGAGCAACAAGATTACATTTGATCTTGGTTTGAGTTGTAAATTAAATTTAGTTTAGAAGAAGGATTAGATTGAACTATGATTATTGATAACGAGGTTTAAGGTTCAGGGCAAAAACATTACTAGATAAACCTTGATTAAACCCAGTTTAAGAGTTGATCCATGTTGGTACAATCCACCCTGGGGGAATCAAATAGAATCAAATAGAATCAACAACATTACTAGATAAACCTTGATTAAACCCAGTTTAAGAGTTAATCCATGTTGGTACAATCCACCCTGGGGGAATCAAATAGAATCAAAAACATTACTAGATAAACCTTGATTAAACCCAGTTTAAGAGTTAATCCATGTTGGTACAATCCACCCTGGGGGAATCAAATAGAATCAAATAGAATCAATAACATTACTAGATAAACCTTGATTAAACCCAGTTTAAGAGTTAATCCATGTTGGTACAATCCACCCTGAGTGAATCAAATAGAATCAAATGAGCCAAAGGTTGTAGGAGTGTAAACTACATACCTGATAGCGTAGCTGCGATGGTCACCACCTCGTTCACACAATCAAACTCACAGGACGCCAGCAGAGCCTTGACCATCTGAGCGTCCAATGGCAACTCAGAGATTATGATCCCGATCTCTGATAGGTTCCCATCGTCGTCCAATGCCGCGAGGTAATCCAGCTCCTCTAGCGACTGCATCAGACCCTCTGGATCTGGATAGGAAGTAGACAACTTAGATCATAGATAATAAAATACAAGATCTGGATAGGAAGTAGACAACTTAGATCATATATAATAAAATATAAGATCTGGATAGGAAGTAGACAACTTAGATAATAGATCATAAAAGACAAGATCTGGATAGGAAGTAGACAACTTAGATAATAGATCATAAAATACAAGATCTGGAAAGGAAGTAGATCATCTTTTACATAATGGATAATAAAATACAAGATCTGGATAGGAAGTAGATCATCCTTTACATAATGGATAATAAAAGAGAAGATTTGGATAGGAAGTAGATCATCTTAAACTGGTAGCCAGACTAGTGGAATGTTATCTAAACAGACTGGTACCCAGACTAGAGGAATGCTATCTAAACAGACTGGTACCCAGACTAGAGGAATGTTATCTAAACAGACTAGAGGAATGTTATCTAAACAGACTAGTGGAATGTTATCTAAACAGAGTGGTACCCAGACTAGAGGAATGTTATCTAAACAGACTAGTGGAATGTTATCTAAACAGAGTGGTACCCAGACTAGAGGGATGATATCTAAACAGACTAGTGGAATGTTATCTAAACATAGTGGTACCCAGACTAGAGGAATGTTATCTAAACAGACTGGTACCCAGACTAGAGGAATGTTATCTAAACAGACTAGAGGAATGTTATCTAAACAGACTAGTGGAATGTTATCTAAACAGACTAGAGGAATGTTATCTAAACAGACTAGAGGAATGTTATCTAAACAGACTGGTACCCAGACTAGAGGAATGTTATCTAAACATACTGGTACCCAGACTAGAGGAATGTTATCTAAACAGACTAGAGTAATGTTATCTAAACAGACTAGAGGAATGATATCTAAACAGAGTGGTAGCCAGACTAGAGGAATGTTATCTAAACAGACTGGTACCCAGACTAGAGGAATGTTATCTAAACAGACTAGAGGAATGTTATCTAAACAGACTGGTAGCCAGACTAGAGGAATGTTATCTAAACAGACTGGTACCCAGACTAGAGGAATGTTATCTAAACATACTGGTACCCAGACTAGAGGAATGTCATCTAAACAGACTAGAGTAATGTTATCTAAACAGACTAGAGGAATGATATCTAAACAGAGTGGTAGCCAGACTAGAGGAATGTTATCTAAACAGACTGGTACCCAGACTAGAGGAATGTTATCTAAACAGACTAGAGGAATGTTATCTAAACAGACTGGTAGCCAGACTAGAGGAATGTTATCTAAACAGACTGGTAGCCAGACTAGAGGAATGTTATCTAAACAGACTGGTACCCAGACTAGTGGAATGTTACTTAAACAGACTAGAGGAATGTTATCTAAACAGACTGGTAGCCAGACTAGAGGAATGTTATCTAAACAGACTGGTACCCAGACTAGAGGAATGTTATCTAAACAGACTGGTACCCAGACTAGAGGAATGTTATCTAAACAGACTGGTAGCCAGACTAGAGTTATGTTATCTAAACAGACTGGTACCCAGACTAGAGGAATGTTATCTAAACAGAGTGGTACCCAGACTAGAGGAATGTTACCTAAACAGACTAGAGGAATGTTATCTAAACAGACTGGTACCCAGACTAGAGGAACGTTATCTAAACAGACTATAGGAATGTTATCTAAACAGACTGGTACCCAGACTTGTGGACTGTTACCTAAACAGACTGGTACCCAGACTAGAGGAATGTTATCTAAACAGACTGGTACCCAGACTAGAGGAATGTTATCTAAACAGACTAGAGGAATGTTATCTAAACAGACTGGTACCCAGACTAGAGGAATGTTATCTAAACAGACTAGAGGAATGTTATCTAAACAGACTGGTACCCAGACTAGAGGAATGTTATCTAAACAGACTGGTACCCAGACTAGAGGAATGTTATCTAAACAGAGTGGTACCCAGACTAGAGGAATGTTATCTAAACAGAGTGGTACCCAGACTAGAGGAATGTTATCTAAACAGACTAGAGGAATGTTATCTAAACAGAGTGGTAGCCAGACTAGAGGAATGTTATCTAAACAGACTGGTACCCAGACTAGAGGAATGTTATCTAAACAGACTAGAGGAATGTTATCTAAACAGACTAGAGGAATGTTATCTAAACAGAGTGGTACCCAGACTAGTGGAATGTTATCTAAACAGACTGGTACCCAGACTAGAGGAATGATATCTAAACAGACTAGAGGAATGTTATCTAAACAGACTAGAGGAATGTTATCTAAACAGACTAGAGGAATGTTATCTAAACAGACTAGAGGAATGTTATCTAAACAGACTGGTATCCAGACTAGGTTATTTCCTGTTAGATGTTCTAGAGGTGTTAGTTCTACCAGCTGTTTTAACAACATGCCATATTTCCAGCTATTTCTCTCAAGGTACGGCTTCATAAGACCGGTGAACTGGGAGGAGCTCCAGTTTGACCAATCAACAGGCATTTCTAACGATGAAGACTTCCCCGGGGAGGAAGACCTATCTGGGATACAGGAGGGAGACTCATCGTTGTCACGTGCAGAGACTGATGATGATGATGATGATGATGATGACGAAGACTCTCCAAATCCCACTGAAAGCCAAGCCTTCATCTCAGCTCTCAGAGACTTCCAGATGGTGTCCGGCCTGTCTGTCACAGGGCTGTTTGACGACGCCACCAAGGCTGCCATGAACAAGCCAAGGTGTGGGGTCCCAGATAAGGAGACGGATGATGCTACTGAGGAAGTACACAACTCCACCAGCTCAGCACTTGGTATCAACACCGCCACCTGGCTAACTAAGAACACAGACACCTCAGAATACTCTAACCAAACATTCAGTGGTGTTTTAAATGCCTCCGCTACTGATTACACAGTGGACAATAACATATTCACTGACCTTTCTAATGGCACTGATGGAAACTATACAGAGGTTGACAATTCATTCAGTGACATTTTTAATAGAACTGTTAGTACCCACAAAGGTGATATATCTGCCAGTAGCACAACAGAATACTACGACCCAGTCGGTGATACTCTCAATTATTCTGCTATGAACAACACAGAGAATAACAGCAATGCACACAGTCACACAGGGAACGACCCAACCAGTGCTACTGACAGACCTCATCAGAGACCTCCTCCTACCACTGCTACTGACAGACCTCATCAGAGCCCTCCTCCTACCACTGCTACTGACAGACCTCATCAGCGTCAGAGCCCTCTTCCTACCACTGCTACTGACAGACCTCATCAGAGCCCTCCTCCTAACACTGCTACTGACAGACCTCATCGGAGCCCTCCTCCTACCACTGCTACTGACAGACCTCATCAGAGGCCTCCTACTACAACTGCTAATGACAGACCTCATCGGAGCCCTCCTCCTACTACTGCTACTGACAGGCCTCATCAGAGGCCTCCTCCTACTACTGCTACTGACAGACCTCATCAGAGCCCTCCTCCTACCACTGCTACTGACAGACCTTATCGGAGCCCTCCTCCTACCACTGCTACTGACAGACCTCATCAGAGCCCTCCTACCACTGCTACTGACAGACCTCATCGGAGCCCTCTTACTACCACTGCTACTGACAGACCACATCAGAGCCCTCCTCCTACCACTGCTACTGACAGACCTCATCAGAGGCCTCCTCCTACCACTGCTAATGACAGACCTCATCGGAGCCCTCCTCCTACCACTGCTACTGACAGACCTGATCAGAGCCCTCCTCCTACCACTGCTACTGACAGACCTGATCAGAGCCCTCCTCCTACCACTGCTACTGACAGATCTCATAAGAGCCCTCCTCCTACCACTGCTACTGACAGACCTCATCAGCGTCAGAGCCCTCCTCCTATCACTGCTACTGATAGACCTCATCAGAGCCCTCCTCCTACCACTGCTACTGACAGACCTCATTGGAGCCCTCTTCCTACCACTGCTACTGACAGACCTCATCAGAGCCCTCCTACCACTGCTACTGACAGACCTCATCGGAGCCCTCTTACTACCACTGCTACTGACAGACCACATCAGAGCCCTCCTCCTACCACTGCTACTGACAGACCTCATCAGAGGCCTCCTCCTACCACTGCTAATGACAGATCTCATCGGAGCCCTCCTCCTACCACTGCTACTGACAGACCTGATCAGAGCCCTCCTCCTACCACTGCTACTGACAGATCTCATAAGAGCCCTCCTCCTACCACTGCTACTGACAGACCTCATCAGCGTCAGAGCCCTCCTCCTATCACTGCTACTGATAGACCTCATCAGAGCCCTCCTCCTACCACTGCTACTGACAGACCTCATCAGAGTCAGAGCCCTCCTCTTACCATTGCTACTGACAGACCTCATTGGAGCACTCCTACCACTGCTACTGACAGACCTCATCAGCGTCAGAACCCTCCTCCTACCACTGCTAATGACAGACCTCATTGGAGCCGCACTCCTACCACTGCTACTGACAGACCTCATCAGCGTCAGAGCCCTCCTCCTACCACTGCTAATGACAGACTTCATCGGAACCCTCCTCCTACCAGTGCTACTGACAGACCTCATTGGAGCCTAACTCCTACCACAGCTACTGACAGACCTCATCAGCGTCCGAGCCCTCCTCCTACCACTGCTAATGACAGACCTCATCAGAACCCTCCTCCTACCACTGCTAATGACAGACCTCATCAGAGCCCTCCTCCTACCACTGCTAATGACAGACCTCATCAGAGCCCTCCTCCTACCACTGCTACTGACAGACCTCATCAGAGCCCTCCTCCTACCACTGCTACTGACAGACCTCATCAGAGCCCTCCTCCTACCACTGCTACTGACAGACCTCATCGGAGCCCTCTTCCTACCACTGCTACTGACAGACCTCATCAGAGCGCTCCTACCACTGCTACTGACAGACCTCATCGGAGCCCTCTTACTACCACTGCTACTGACAGACCACATCAGAGCCCTCCTCCTACCACTGCTACTGACAGACCTCATCGGAGCCCTCTTCCTACCACTGCTACTGACAGACCTCATCAGAGCCCTCCTCCTACCACTGCTACTGACAGACCTCATCAGAGCCCTCCTCCTACCACTGCTACTGACAGACCTCATCGGAGCCCTCTTCCTACCACTGCTACTGACAGACCTCATCAGAGCCCTCCTCCTACCACTGCTACTGACAGACCTCATCGGAGCCCTCTTACTACCACTGCTACTGACAGACCACATCAGAGCCCTCCTCCTACCACTGCTACTGACAGACCTCATCGGAGCCCTCTTCCTACCACTGCTACTGACAGACCTCATCGGAGCCCTCCTCCTACCACTGCCACTGACAGACCTCATCAGAGCCCTCCTCCTACCACTGCTACTGACAGACCTCATCGGAGCACTCTTACTACCACTGCTACTGACAGACCTCATCAGCATCAGAACCGCGTGGCCTCACTGCTGTCCAAGCGGAGGCAGAAGAGACATGTGGGGAGACGTGCATGGGGAAACATGGCATTCTCCAAAATGGTGCTGAAGTGGAGGCTGATAGGTGAGGGTTACTATGAGGCTGATAGGTGAGGGTTACTATGAGACTGATAGGTGAGGGTTACTATGAGACTGATAGGTGAGGGTTACTATGAGGCTGATAGGGGAGGGTTACTATGAGGCTGATAGGTGAGGGTTACTATGAGGCTGATAGGTGAGGGTTACTATGAGGCTGATAGGTGAGGGTTACTATGAGGCTGATAGGTGAGGGTACTATGAGGCTGATAGGTGAGGGTTACTATGAGGCTGATAGGTGAGGGTTACTATGAGGCTGATAGGTGAGGGTTACTATGAGGCTGATAGGTGAGGGTACTATGAGGCTGATAGGTGAGGGTTACTATGAGGCTGATAGGTGAGGGTTACTATGAGGCTGATAGGTGAGGGTTACTATGAGGCTGATAGGTGAGGGTTACTATGAGGCTGATAGGTGAGGGTTACTATGAGGCTGATAGGTGAGGGTACTATGAGGCTGATAGGTGAGGGTTACTATGAGGCTGATAGGTGAGGGTTACTATGAGGCTGATAGGTGAGGGTTACTATGAGGCTGATAGGTGAGGGTACTATGAGGCTGATAGGTGAGGGTTACTATGAGGCTGATAGGTGAGGGTTACTATGAGGCTGATAGGTGAGGGTTACTATGAGGCTGATAGGTGAGGGTTACTATGAGGCTGATAGGTGAGGGTACTATGAGGCTGATAGGTGAGGGTTACTATGAGGCTGATAGGTGAGTGTTACTATGAGGCTGATAGGTGAGGGTTACTATGAGACTGATAGGTGAGGGTTACTATGAGGCCAGAGACCCGTCATATTCAACAGAGTGTGTGCTGGCCTTTGTTCATGTCTAGGAGAGGGTTATAGCAGTCAGCTGACCATACAGGACCAGAGACACATCATTAGCCTGGCCTTCAGGATGTGGAGCGAGGTGTCTCCCCTGGAGTTTATAGAGGACACATCCTCTCCCCTGGCGGATGTAGACATCAAACTGGGTTTTGGAACAGGTGGGTCTCGTATTAGCCTGGGCACCAGTCCATTTCTGCTAACATACCGGTCCTTACCAGTCCCTGTAATGCAATGACAAGTACAAGGACTGGAGTGTTCGTAAAAACAGACTGGTACCCAGTCTCGTCTCACATGCCTTGGTTTAGACAATATCACCTGTGTATTTGGGATGAATTGAATGTTATGAACAAATTGCATCTACTCTAGCCTGGTCCCAGACCTGTATATGCTCTCTTGTTGCCAGCTGGTAGGACAGCACAAGCAGATCACGGACCAGGCTTTCATTATGCTATATCTTCCCTGGAAATGGTTATTTTAAAAAAATGTATATCTTTACAGTTTGTAGAGGCAATGACGATAGATAGTGTGTCTTTTTCGTTGTGTTTCAACCATGCAGGGAGACACTTGGGATGCAACCAGAAGTTCGATGGTACTGGACGAGAGTTTGCTCACGCCTGGTTCCTGGGAGACATTCACTTCGATGACGATGAACATTTTACTGCACCTAACACTGGCAGTGGGATCAGCCTGCTCAAAGTGAGTGTGGGACAGGATGTTTTGATTCAAACATGATGGTTATCTGTAATATCTGATGGACTTGTGATTTTGTGTTGTACCTGCCTGCCTTCCCTGCGTTCATTTATAAGACAAACTACATTCATGTAAATATTAGAAAACACAGAAAACCTCAGGGCTGAGTGAGCACCATCAGGTAGGAGACAGGTAGCCTAGTGGTTAAATGTCAATGCTGAGTGAGCACTATCAGGTAGCCTAGTGGTTAAATGTCAGGGCTGAGTGAGCACCATCAGGTAGGAGACAGGTAGCCTAGTGGTTAAATGTCAATGCTGAGTGAGCACTATCAGGTAGCCTAGTGGTTAAATGTCAGGGCTGAGTGAGCACTATCAGCCTAGTGGTTAAATGTCAGGGCTGAGTGAGCACCATCAGGTAGGAGACAGGTAGCCTAGTGGTTAAATGTCAATGCTGAGTGAGCACTATCAGGTAGCCTAGTGGTTAAATGTCAGGGCTGAGTGAGCACTATCAGGTAGCCTAGTGGTTAAATGTCAGGGCTGAGTGAGCACTATCAGGTAGCCTAGTGGTTAAATGTCAGGGCTGAGTGAGCACTATCAGGTAGCCTAGTGGTTAAATGTCAGGGCTGAGTGAGCACTATCAGGTAGCCTAGTGGTTAAATGTCAGGGCTGAGTGAGCACTATCAGGTAGCCTAGTGGTTAAATGTCAGGGCTGGGTGAGCACTATCAGGTAGGAGACAGGTAGCCTAGTGGTTAAATGTCAATGCTGAGTGAGCACCATCAGGTAGCCTAGTGGTTAAATGTCAGGGCTGAGTGAGCACTATCAGGTAGCCTAGTGGTTAAATGTCAGGGCTGGGTGAGCACTATCAGGTAGGAGACAGGTAGCCTAGTGGTTAAATGTCAATGCTGAGTGAGCACCATCAGGTAGCCTAGTGGTTAAATGTCAGGGCTGAGTGAGCACCATCAGGTAGCCTAGTGGTTAAATGTCAGGGCTGAGTGAGCACTATCAGGTAGCCTAGTGGTTAAATGTCAGGGCTGAGTGAGCACTATCAGGTAGCCTAGTGGTTAAATGTCAGGGCTGAGTGAGCACTATCAGGTAGCCTAGTGGTTAAATGTCAGGGCTGGGTGAGCACTATCAGGTAGGAGACAGGTAGCCTAGTGGTTAAATGTCAGGGCTGAGTGAGCACCATCAGGTAGCCTAGTGGTTAAATGTCAGGGCTGAGTGAGCACTATCAGGTAGCCTAGTGGTTAAATGTCAGGGCTGAGTGAGCACCATCAGGTAGGAGACAGGTAGCCTAGTGGTTAAATGTCAGGGCTGAGTGAGCACTATCAGGTAGCCTAGTGGTTAAATGTCAGGGCTGAGTGAGCACCATCAGGTAGCCTAGTGGTTAAATGTCAGGGCTGAGTGAGCACTATCAGGTAGCCTAGTGGTTAAATGTCAGGGCTGAGTGAGCACCATCAGGTAGCCTAGTGGTTAAATGTCAGGGCTGAGTGAGCACTATCAGGTAGCCTAGTGGTTAAATGTCAGGGCTGAGTGAGCACTATCAGGTAGCCTAGTGGTTAAATGTCAGGGCTGGGTGAGCACTATCAGGTAGGAGACAGGTAGCCTAGTGGTTAAATGTCAGGGCTGAGTGAGCACCATCAGGTAGCCTAGTGGTTAAATGTCAGGGCTGAGTGAGCACTATCAGGTAGCCTAGTGGTTAAATGTCAGGGCTGAGTGAGCACCATCAGGTAGGAGACAGGTAGCCTAGTGGTTAAATGTCAGGGCTGAGTGAGCACTATCAGGTAGCCTAGTGGTTGAATGTCCAGGCTGAGTGAGCACTATCTGGTAGCCTAGTGGTTGGGCCAGTAACTGAAAAGTTAATGGTTTGAGTCCCCAAGTCGACGAGGTGAAAAATCTGTCAGTGTTCCCTTAAGCAAGGTACTTAACCCTAATTGCACCTGTAATTTAGTCAAATGTAATTACCCCTGAATACTACCGTTGGTTTCCCACCCGTCAGGTGGCAGTGCATGAGATAGGCCACGTCCTGGGTCTGCCTCACATCTACAGGACTGGTTCCATTATGCAACCCAGTTACCTGCCCCAGGAATCAGGCTTCGAGATCAACTGGATGGACAGGAAGTCCATACAGCACCTCTATGGTAGGACAGAGCCACCGAATGTGAAAGTTGTGGAAACATTACCACCTAGTGGACGAAATAGGAATATACTACCTGCCTACCTACTTACCTACACCTGTCTACCTACCTACCTACCTACCTACCTACACCTGTCTACCTACCTACCTACCTACCTACACCTGTCTACCTACCTACCTACCTACCTACACCTGTCTACCTAACTACACCTGCCTACCTACCTACCTACCTACCTACCTACACCTGTTTACCTACCTACCTACCTACCTACCTACACCTGTCTACCTACCTACCTACCTACCTACACCTGTTTACCTACCTACCTACCTACCTACACCTGTCTACCTACCTACCTACCTACCTACCTACACCTGTCTACCTACCTACCTACCTACCTACCTACCTACACCTGTTTACCTACCTACCTACCTACCTACCTACCTACCTACACCTGTCCACCTACCGTCTGGCTACCTGGCTATCTGTCAACTCCTCTTCTATCTGTTTGTCTGGTCTGTTTCCTTCTAGGGGGCTGTAAGGTTCAACAGTCTGGTCTGTTTCCCTCTAGGGGGCTGTAAGGTTCAACAGTCTAGTCTGTTTCCTTCTAGGGGGCTGTAAGGTTCAACAGTCTGGTCTGTTTCCCTCTATGGGGCTGTACGGTTCAACAGTCTGGTCTGTTTCCCTCTAGGGGGGCTGTAAGGTTCAACAGTCTTGTCTGTTTCCCTCTAGGGGGCTGTAAGGTTCAACAGTCTGGTCTGTTTCCCTCTAGGGCGGCTGTAAGGTTCAACACAGTGTCTGGTCTGTTTCCCTCTAGGGGGCTGTAAGGTTCAACAGTCTGGTCTGTTTCCCTCTAGGGGGCTGTAGGTTCAACAGTCTGGTCTGTTTCCCTCTAGGGGGGCTGTAAGGTTCAACAGTCTGGTCTGTTTCCCTCTAGGGGGCTGTAGGTTCAACAGTCTGGTCTGTTTCCCTCTAGGGGGGCTGTAAGGTTCAACACAGTGTCTGGTCTGTTTCCCTCTAGGGGGCTGTAAGGTTCAACAGTCTGGTCTGTTTCCCTCTAGGGGGCTGTAGGTTCAACAGTCTGGTCTGTTTCCCTCTAGGGGGGCTGTAAGGTTCAACAGTCTGGTCTGTTTCCCTCTAGGGGGCTGTAGGTTCAACAGTCTGGTCTGTTTCCCTCTAGGGGGCTGTAAGGTTCAACAGTCTGGTCTGTTTCCCTCTAGGGGGCTGTAGGTTCAACAGTCTGGTCTGTTTCCCTCTAGGGGGCTGTAAGGTTCAACAGTCTGGTCTGTTTCCCTCTAGGGGGCTGTAAGGTTCAACAGTCTGGTCTGTTTCCCTCTATGGGGCTGTACGGTTCAACAGTCTGGTCTGTTTCCCTCTAGGGGGGCTGTAAGGTTCAACAGTCTTGTCTGTTTCCCTCTAGGGGGCTGTAAGGTTCAACAGTCTGGTCTGTTTCCCTCTAGGGGGGCTGTAAGGTTCAACACAGTGTCTGGTCTGTTTCCCTCTAGGGGGCTGTAAGGTTCAACAGTCTGGTCTGTTTCCCTCTAGGGGGGCTATAAGGTTCAACACAGTGTCTGGTCTGTTTCCCTCTAGGGGGCTGTAAGGTTCAACAGTCTGGTCTGTTTCCCTCTAGGGGGCTGTAGGTTCAACAGTCTAGTCTGTTTCCCTCTAGGGGGCTGTAAGGGTCAGTTCAACACAGTGTTTGACTGGATCAGGAAGGAGAGAACCCAGTACGGTTCAACACAGTGTCTGGTCTGTTTCCCTCTAGGGGGCTGTACGGGTCAGTTCAACACAGTGTTTGACTGGATCAGGAAGGAGAGAACCCAGTACGGTGAGGTGGTGATTCGTTTCAACACCTACTTCATGAGGGACGGCTGGTACTGGCTCTATGAGAACAGGTAAAAACAGACAATGACAATCTTAAAGTTTACCTTTCCATTAGTCAGCACCTCTTCAACAACTTTGGGTGGGTGTCAATTAATTCCTACAGACCAACAACTATATATGTGTATTTTGAAAACAATGAGGTAGACTTCCTAAATTGTCATTATAAAAAGTATGGAAAAGAGGTTGAAATATATATATATATATACAGTACCAGTCAAAAGTTCCAGAACACCTACTCATCCTACTCATTCAAGAATTTTCTTTATTTGTACTATTTTCTATATTGTAGAATAATAGTGAAGACATCAACACTATGAAATAGCACATATGGAATCATGTGTCAACTTGAGGTCTGTTATTGTGAAGTGGCAACGTCTAGGAGCAACAATAGCTAAGCCGCAAAGTGGTAGGCCACACAAGCTCACAGAACGAGACCAGCGAGTGCCAAACTGCCTCTGGAAGCAACGTCAGCACAAGAACTGTTAGTCGGGAGCTTCATGAAATGGGTTTCCATGGCCGAGCATCCGCACACAAGCCTAAGATCACCATGCTCAACGCCAAGCGTCGGCTGGAGTGGTGTAAAGTTCGCCGCCATTGGACTCTGGAGAAGTGGAAACGCGTTCTCTGGAGTGATGAATCACGCTTCACCATCTGGCAGTCCGATGGACGAATCTGGGTTTGGCGGATGCCAGAAGAACGCTACCTGCCCCATTGCATAGTGCCTTGGTGGAGGACGAGTAATGGTCTAGGGCTGTCTTCCATGGTTTGGGCCCCTTAGTTCCAGTCAAGGAAAATCTTAACGCTACAGCATACAATGATGACCTTCTAGATGATTCTGTTCTTCCAACTTTGTGGCAACAGTTTGGGGAAGGCCCTTTCCTGTTTCAGCAGGACAATGCCCCCCCCCCCCCCCCCCCCCCCATGCACAAAGCAAGGTTCATACATAAATGGTTTGTCGACATCGGTGGGGAAGAAGTTGACTGGCCTGCACTGAGCCCTGACCTCAACCCCATCGAACACCTTTGGGTGGAATTGGAAGGCCGAATGCGAGCCAGGCCTAATCGCCCAACATCTGTGCCCGACCTCACTAATGCTCTTGTGGCTGAATGGAAGTCAGTCCCCGCAGCAATGTTCCAACATCTGGTGGAAAGCCTTCCCAGAAGAGTGGAGGCTGTTCTAGCAGCAATGTTCCAACATCTAGTGGAAAGCCTTCCCAGAAGAGTGGAGGCTGTTATAGCTGCAATGATCCTACATCTAGTGGAAAGCCTTCCCAGAAGAGTGGAGGCTGTTATAGCAGCAAAGGGAGGGACCAACTCCATATTAATGCCCATGATTATGTAATGAGATGTTGGACAAGCAGGTGTCCACATACTTTTGGTCATGTAGTGTATGTTCAACTACATTCATTGTGTTTTATACACATTCCCCAAAAATATAAAGATAAATATCTTTATTTTTCAAAACGCACGTAAATATATGGTCCTTCATTGTAAGGGTTGAAATCATTCCTCTCTCTGTATGAGGACAGGACCAACCGAACCCGCTATGGTGACCCGGTGGCTCTTCAGGTGGGCTGGCGCGGCATACCCCCCGACGGGGTAGACGCATGTGTTCACGTGTGGAACAGGAACACTGATGCTGTCTACTTCTTTAAAGGTAATGGAACTGACTAGTGTAAACCTGTCTGTCTGTCTGTCTGTCTGTCTGTCTGTCTGTCTGTCTGTCTCTGTCTCTCTCTCTCTGTCTCTCTGTCTGTCTCTCTGTCTGTCTCTGTCTCTCTCTCTCTCTCTCTCGACTGTGGTTCCTTCTGTTAGAGGCTTGAGTCTCCCTCTTGACTGTGTCTTCATCTGTTAGAGGGTTGAGTCTCCCTCTTGACTGTGGCTCCATCTGTTGGGGACTTGAGTCTCTCTTGACTGTGTTTCCATCTGTTAGAGGCTTGAGTCTCCCTCTTGACTGTGGCTCCATCTGTTACAGACTTGAGTCTCCCTCTTGATTGTGTTTCCATCTGTTAGAGGCTTGAGTCTCCCTCTTGACTGTGTTTCCTTCTGTTAGAGGGTTGAGTCTCCCTCTTGACTGTGGCTCCATCTGTTGGGGACTTGAGTCTCCCTCTTGACTGTGTTTCCATCTGTTAAAGACTTGAGTCTCCCTCTTGACTGTGTTTCCATCTGTTAAAGACTTGAGTCTCCTCTTGACTGTGGTTCCATCTGTTAGAGACTTGAGTCTCCCTCTTGACTGTGTTTCCATCTGTTGGGGACTTGAGTCTCCCTCTTGACTGTGTTTCCATCTATAGGAGGCTTGAGTCTCCCTCTTGACGTTCAACTCTGGCTGTAAATCGTAGTCATATGGCTGTTTTAATTGATTATTATTTTTTTTATTTTTTTTAAGTGATTTGAAATGATCTCTGTTATGAAAATATCCGTAGAAGTTGAATAAATATATTTGTATGAATATCTCCTTGTGTACACTAGGCACCCAGTACTGGAGGTATGACGATGACAACGACCAGGTGTTTACAGTGGACCCTGAGGGACACCTCTACCCTAGACTCATCTCTGAGGGGTTCCCAGGGGTACCCAGTCCTATAGACACAGCCTTCTATGACAGGAGGGACTACCACATCTACTTCTTCAAGGGCACCTATGTAAGTCATTAACATATTTTAATTAGCCATATGTCATTAACATATTGTTGATTTGACATGTGTCATTAACATATTGTTGATTAGCCATGTGTCATTAACATATTTTAATTAGCCATATGTCATTAACATATTGTTGATTTGGCATATGTCATTAACATATTGTTGATTTGACATATGTCATTAACATATTGTTGATTAGCCATATGTCATTAACATATTGTTGATTAGCCATATGTCATTAACATGTCATTAACATATTTTAATTAGCCATATGTCATTAACATATTGTTGATTTGGCATATGTCATTAACATATTGTTGATTTGACATATGTCATTAACATATTGTTGATTAGCCATATGTCATTAACATGTCATTAACATATTGTTGATTAGCCATATGTCATTAACATGTCATTAACATATTGTTGATTAGCCATATGTCATTAACATGTCATTAACATATTGTTGATTTGGCATATGTCATTAACATATTGTTGATTTGACATATGTCATTAACATATTGTTGATTTGACATATGTCATTAACATATTGTTGATTTGGCATATGTCATTAACATATTGTTGATTAGCCATATGTCATTAACATATTGTTGATTAGCCATATGTCATTAACATATTGTTGATTAGCCATATGTCATTAACATATTGTTGATTAGCCATGTCATTAACATATTGTTGATTAGCCATATGTAATTAACATATTGTTGATTAGCCATATGTCATTAACATATTGTTGATTTGACATATGTCATTAACATATTGTTGATTAGCCATGTCATTAACATATTGTTGATTAGCCATATGTAATTAACATATTGTTGATTAGCCATATGTCATTAACATATTGTTGATTTGACATATGTCATTAACATATTGTCGATTAGCCATATGTAATTAACATATTGTTTATTAGCCATATGTCATTAACATATTGTTGATTAGCCATGTGTCATTAACATATTGTTGATTTGACATATGTCATTAACATACTGTTGATTTGACATATGTCATTAACATACTGTTAATTTGACATATGTCATTAACATATTGTTGATTTGACATGTGTCATTAACATATTGTTGATTTGACATGTGTCATTAACATATTGTTGATTTGACATGTGTCATTAACATATTGTTGATTTGACATGTGTCATTAACATATTGTTGATTTGACATATGTCATTAACATACTGTTGATTTGACATATGTCATTAACATATTGTTGATTAGCCATGTCATTAACATATTGTTGATTAACCATGTCATTAACATATTGTTAATTTGACATATGTCATTAACATATTGTTAATTTGACATATGTCATTAACATATTGTTGATTTGACATGTGTCATTAACATATTGTTGATTTGACATGTGTCATTAACATATTGTTGATTTGACATGTGTCATTAACATATTGTTGATTTGACATATGGCATTAACATATTGTTGATTTGACATGTGTCATTAACATATTGTTGATTTGACATGTGTCATTAACATATTGTTGATTTGACATGTGTCATTAACATATTGTTGATTTGACATATGTCATTAACATATTGTTGATTTGACGTATGTCATTAACATGTTGTTGATTTGACATATGTCATTAACATATTGTTGATTTGACATGTCATTAACATATTGTTGATTTGACATGTGTCATTAACATATTGTTGATTTGACATGTGTCATTAACATATTGTTGATTTGACATATGTCATTAACATATTGTTGATTTGACGTATGTCATTAACATGTTGTTGATTTGACATATGTCATTAACATATTGTTGATTTGACATGTCATTAACATATTGTTGATTTGACATGTGGCATTAACATATTGTTGATTTGACATGTGTCATTAACATGGCATTAACATATTGTTGATTTGACATGTGTCATTAACATGGCATTAACATATTGTTGATTTGACGTGTCATTAACATATTGTTGATTTGACATGTCATTAACATATTGTTGATTTGACATGTCATTAACATATTGTTGATTTGACATGTGGCATTAACATATTGTTGATTTGACATGTGTCATTAACATGTCATTAACATATTGTTGATTTGACATATGTCATTAACATATTGTTGATTTGACATGTCATTAACATATTGTTGATTTGACATGTCATTAACATATTGTTGATTTGACATGTGGCATTAACATATTGTTGATTTGACATGTGTCATTAACATATTGTTGATTTGACATATGGCATTAACATATTGTTGATTAGCCATATGTAATTAACATATTGTTGATTTGACATATGTCATTAACATATTGTCGATTAGCCATATGTCATTAACATATTGTTTATTAGCCATATGTCATTAACATATTGTTGATTAGCCATGTGTCATTAACATATTGTTGATTTGACATATGTCATTAACATACTGTTGATTTGACATATGTCATTAACATATTGTTGATTTGACATGTGGCATTAACATATTGTTGATTTGACATGTGTCATTAACATGGCATTAACATATTGTTGATTTGACATGTGTCATTAACATGGCATTAACATATTGTTGATTTGACATGTGAAATTAACATGGCATTAACATATTGTTGATTTGACATGTCATTAACATATTGTTGATTTATGTTTAATATTCTTTATTAATCTCCTTCCTGTTTTATTTTTCATTTATCTGCTTGATGTGGTTGTTTAAAGGTGAAGTGTTGAGAGATTTTTATAAGCGTTTTAAATAAATAAATGATACATTTGAAATGTTCCTCAGCAGAAAAGCACCATGAAAACGGTTCAGTAAAAGGCTACATTATTCCCCTCGGAGTTTAAACACTCCTCCTTTAATATTCCCCCAAGTATATCCAAGTGGACAGAGAGGAGGGAAAAAAATGCCTGAATCAATTGTTAATTAAAACACGTGAAAATATTGTGTCATGAAATCCCCGTCGGAGTTGTTTGTTTTGATAAACTGAACATTTACCATCTTGTTGTTTCGTCCCATTTATCACCGGCCTCGTTTACATGTTTTTCAACTGTTCTTTATTTTGGTCCTCCGCCTGGCATCTAAACATGTGTTCCGACAGGTGTATGTGTTCGACGTGACAGCCAACCGCGTGTCCCCAGGCTTCCCCAGGAAGATCACAGCTGTGTTCCCAGCAGTAGTGTCTGGGGATCACCCGGGCGGTAGCATAGACGCCGCCTACTTCTCCTACACGCACAACGCTGTCTTCCTGTTCAAGGATACGCAGTTCTGGAAGGTGGTGGGGAGGAGCAGAGACCGCTGGAGGAGACCGGCGCTGCCACGCAACGGCCTGCTGCCACACAGGAAGGTGGAGGAACAGTGGTTTGACATTTGTAACGTTCACCCCTCGGCTCTGAAAGTGGCCCGTCGATGAGAGGGGGGGGGGGGGCTATAAGGATTCTGTGGGATTAGGGGATACTGGACCCAGATCGGATGGCACTCGTACCAACTCTAAACATGACACTGAGCGAGGAGCACAGACTGGCCCCGTAGCCATGACAACAGAGTTCCTAAGGTGACTGCTGGTTTCACAGTAAACTGACTTATATCCATTACATAATAAATATGTATTAGTCTACAACACATTTCATTCATTATGATAACTATTGTTAACTATTATCAACCTTGTACATGTCCACAATATATATTTAGTTGTTTCAAAAACATTGTTAATTTAATAGTTTAATGGCCACGATTACAGACACCTGTGTCTTTTGAGACTATATAAACGAGTCATCCCGCAGTGTTTATACCCTGATGAAGACGGCTTGGCTGTCGAAACGTTGGACATTTGCATCTGAGCTCCTAGAGTGGTGAGGATCTCCTTTATTTTTATATTGTAATAGTTTACACAATATGTCGTTGAAGACAATAATGCCTTTTTTGGGCATGTTCTTATTTTTTTCTATGTTGTAAAAGTTTTATTTATATAAAATCAGTTGTGTTATATGGACTGAATTGAATTGACAAAAACAACTCTGAAAACGCAGTTTTTATTTAGACTGAGATCAGATACATGTTCCCTATTAAAGACTTGTAACAAACACAAACAATGCTGCTGTTGTCTTGGCTTCATTTATCAACACCACAGAACACATTCTGGAATGATTGATTGGTGAAATCTCTACGGTGTGCACCTGCACGGGAAATCCTGGGAATTTATTGAAAGTGCCTGGAATTTTGCAAACCTAATCAAAATACACTGTTTTGCAATGGTCTACAGTAGCCTCAACAGAACTCTGTAGGGTAGCACCATGGTGTAGCCCGGAGGACAGCTAGCTTCTGTCCTCCTCTGGGTACATTGACTTCAAATCAAATGTATTTGTCACATACACATGGTTAGCAGATGTTAATGCGAGTGTAGTGAAATGCTTGTGCTTCTTTTTTTTTTTTTTTTTTTTTTTTTTTTTTTTTTTACCTTTATTTAACCAGGCAAGTCAGTTAAGAACAAATTCTTATTTTCAATGACGGCCTGGGAACAGTGGGTTAACTGCCTGTTCAGGGGCAGAACGACAGATTTGTACCTTGTCAGCTCGGGGGTTTGAACTCGCAACCTTCCGGTTACTAGTCCAACGCTCTAACCACTAGGCTACCCTGCCGCCCTTCTAGTTCCGACAATGCAGTAATAACCAACGAGTAATCTAACCTAACAATTCCAAAACTTCTACCTTATACACACAAGTGTAGGGGGATAAAGAATATGTACATAAAGATATATGAATGAGTGATGGTACAGAACGGCATAGGCAAGATGCAGTAGATGGTATCGAGTACAGTATATACATATGAGATGAGTAACGTAGGGTATGTAAACAAAGTGGCATAGTTTAAAGTGGTTAGTGATACATGTATTACATAAAGATGTAGTAGATGATATAGAGTACAGTATATACATATACATATGAGATGAATAATGTAGGGTAAGTAACATTATATAAGGTAGCATTGTTTAAAGTAGCTAGTGATATATTTTACATCAATTCCCATTATTAAAGTAGCTGGAGTTGAGTCAGTGTGTTGGCAGCAGTGGCAGTGGCTCGGGTGGTTGTTGTCCTTGATGATCTTTATGGCCTTCCTGTGACATCGGGTGGTGTAGGTGTCCTGGAGGGCAGGTATTGCCCCCGGTGATGCGTTGTGCATACCTCACTACCCTCTGGAGAGCCTTACGGTTGTGGGCGGAGCAGTTGCCGTACCAGGCGGTGATACAGCCCGACAGGATGCTCTCGATTGTGCATCTGTAGAAGTTTGTGAGTGTTTTTGGTGACAAGCCGAATTTCTTCATCCTCCTGAGGCGCTGCTGCGCCTTCTTCGCGATGCTGTCTGTGTGGGTGGACCAATTCAGTTTGTCTGTGATGTGTACGCCGAGGAACTTAAAACTTACTACCCTCTCCACTACTGTCCCATCAGCACATAACTTAGGAGGCTCATTGTTCTCACCCCCTTCCATAGACTTACACAGTAACTGTGACAAGTTCTGGAGGATGTCCGCCAACCTATCAGAGCTCTTGCAGCTTGAACTGACATGTTGTCCACCCAATCAAAGGATCAGAGAATGAACCTAGTACTGAAAGCATAAGCTACTGCTAGCTAGCACTGTAGTTCATAAAATGTGGTGAGAAGTTGGCTCAAAGAGAGAAAGACAATAGTTGAACAGTTTTTAACAAAGTAGCAAGAGAGTCATTTTTTTCAGTTTCACTTACTTAGCTAGCAAATGCAGCTAGCTTATATAGCCTACTCAAACACCCTGCTCAAACAGAGAGATGCTATGTTAGCTAGCTGACTATGACTTTTCAACACGACACCGGAACTCTTCCAAGTCGAGGTAAGTGGGAGTAGACGTAGCAGTGAATGGTGAGTGAGATCCTCGTTGACCCTCCGGAGGACCTTGAACAGCCCCCACGAACTGGGGGCTCGGCGTCTTACAGGACAGGCGGAGTGGGAGGTTCCTGGTGGGGCTCAGCGTCTTACAGGACAGACGGAGTGGGAGGTTCCTGGTGGGGCTCAGCGTCTTACAGGACAGGCGGAGTGGGAGGTTCCTGGTGGGGCTCAGCGTCTTACAGGACAGGCAGAGTGGGAGGTTCCTGGTGGGGCTCAGCGTCTTACAGGACAGGCGGAGTGGGAGGTTCCTGGTGGGGCTCAGCGTCTTACAGGACAGGCGGAGTGGGAGGTTCCTGGTGGGGCTCAGCGTCTTACAGGACAGGCGGAGTGGGAGGTTCCTGGTGGGGATCCAGATCTCCAGGATGGAACATGGGAAGCTGTCTGCTCCTTCTGGCGGCGGACGGCACGCTGGAGCCTCACTTGGGCATCGTTCCAAACCTCTTCTGCTCGCCTGAACCACTTGTCCACTGCAGGAGATTTGGTCTGGCTCTGGGTCCACAGAGACTGGGCTGGATGATAGCCCAGAACACACTTGAAGGGAGTCAGTCCGGTGGAGGAGTTGCGCAATGATTTCTGAGCATACTCCGCCCAGGGAATGAATCGGGCCCACTCCCCTTGCCAGTCCTGGCAGTGACTCCTCAGGGACCTCCTCGGATCTCCATCTGTCCATTAGACTAAGGCTGGTACCCGGAAGTGAGGCTGACCGTGACTTTCAGCTTCTCCATGACGTGATTTGGGGGCCATGATTGGAGACGATGTCCTCCGGAAGGACATAGTGCCGGAAGACCTGCTGGAACAGTGCCTCGGCGACCTGGGAGACCAGAGAGAGGGATAAAACGACAGGATTTAGAGAATCCATCCACAGCCACCAAAAGGGTGGTAAAACCATCAGAGGAGGGGACATCAGTGACAAAGTCAATGGGACAGATGAGACCAGGGAAGCTGAGGCACGGGAATTAGTTTCCCTGCTGGAGCATGTTGGGGAGATTTAGTTTGACACCAAACAGGATGTAGCGAGTGCCGTCCTGCTCCAAGGTGGGCCACCAGTACTTTCCGGGGATAGATTGAATAGTGCGGGTGATACCTGGATGTCCAGCACCCAGGTCGGCAGCCCATCCTTTATCCCCGTGGGAACGTAGGTGTGCTCAGGAGGACAGGTAGCGGGTGTGGGTTCCCTCTCCAGGGCCTGGCGAATGTCCACATCTACGTCCCAGAGCACAGGGGTTATGGGTGCACTCAGGGCAGGAACCTCTCCTGAATCGTAGAGATGGGACAGAGCATCGTCTTTGGTGTTTTTAGAACTTGGGCGATATGTCAGAGTGATGTCAAATCTAGTGATAAAAGGGCCCACCTTGCTTGGTGTTCAGCCGTCTCGTTGTCCGTATGTACTCCAGGTTCCGATGGTCGGTGTGGATGACGAATGGGTCCTTGGCGCCCTCCAGCCAGTGTCTCCACTCCTCTAATGCCAACAGATACCATTTCTGTGGATTACCTTGTCGCTGGGACAGGACAGCCCCCCCCATCAACCACTTCTGAAGAGTCCACCTCCATAAGGAACGGTAGGATCTGGGTGTTTGAGCAACAGGGCGGAAAAGTCACCTTCAGTAGGTGGAAATCTTCGTTGGCTGCAGGACTCCACCCCAACTTATGGAGACCAGCCTTAAGGAGAGGAGGGGCTATAGAGCTAAAGTTATTGATGAAACCGGCGGTAGAAGTTGGCAAACCTCAAAAACCGTTGTAACCCCTTAATGGTGGTTGTATTTATTACATTATTATTTATTTTTTATTTCACCTTTATTTAACCAGGTAGGCTAGTTGAGAACACCTTTATTTAACCAGGTAGGCTAGTTGAGAACACCTTTATTTAACCAGGTAGGCCAGTTGAGAACAAGTTCTCATTTACAACTGCGACCTGGCCAAGATAAAGCAAAGCAGTGCGACACAAACAACAACACAGAGTTACACATGGAGTAAACAAACGTACAGTCAATAATACAGTAGAGAAAAATATATATACAGTGTGTACAACTGAGGTACGATTAGGGAGATAAGGAAATAAATAGGCCGTAGTGGCGAAATAATTATAATTTAGCAATTAAACACTGGAGTGATAGATGTGCAGAAGATGAATGTTCAAGTAGAGATACTGGGGTGCAAAGGAGCAAAAATAATAATAATAACAATATGGGGATGAGGGAGTTGGGTGGGCAATTTACAGATGGGCTATGTACAGGTGCAGTGATCTGTGATGTGATGATCTGTGATGTGGTGGTGGGGCAGCGGTGATGGGGCAGGGGTGATGTGGTGGTGGGGCAGGGGTGGTGGGGCAGGGGTGATGGGGCAGGGGTGATGTGGTGGTGGGGCAGGGGTGATGTGGTGGTGGGGCAGGGGTGGTGGGGCAGGGGTGGTGGGGCAGGGGGGATGTGGTGGGGCAGGGGTGATGTGGTGGTGGGGCAGGGGTGGTGGGGCAGGGGTGGTGGGGCAGGGGTGATGTGGTGGTGGGGCAGGGGTGGTGGGGCAGGGGTGATGTGGTGGTGGGGCAGCGGTGGTGGGGCAGGGGTGATGGGGCAAGGTGATGTGGTGATGGGGCAAGGTGATGTGGTGATGGGGCAAGGTGATGTGGTGGTGGGGCAGGGGTGATGTGGTGGTGGGGCAGGGGTGGTGGGGCAGGGGTGATGTGGTGGTGGGGCAGGGGTGGTGGGGCAGGGGTGATGTGGTGGTGGGGCAGCGGTGGTGGGGCAGGGGTGGTGGGGCAAGGTGATGTGGTGGTGGGGCAGGGGTGATGTGGTGGTGGGGCAGGGGGGATGTGGTGGTGGGGCAGGGGTGATGTGGTGGTGGGGCAGGGGTGATGTGGTGGTGGGGCAGCGGTGGTGGGGCAGGGGTGATGGGGCAAGGTGATGTGGTGGTGGGGCAGGGGTGATGTGGTGGTGGGGCAGGGGGGATGTGGTGGTGGGGCAGGGGTGATGTGGTGGTGGGGCAGGGGTGATGTGGTGGTGGGGCAGGGGTGATGTGGTGGTGGGGCAGGGGTGGTGTGGTGGTGGGGCAGGGGTGATGTGGTGGTGGGGCAGGGGTGATGTGGTGGTGGGGCAGGGGTGATGTGGTGGTGGGGCAGGGGTGGTGTGGTGGTGGGGCAGGGGTGATGTGGTGGTGGGGCAGGGGTGATGTGGTGGTGGGGCAGGGGTGGTGTGGTGGTGGGGCAGGGGTGGAGCTCATGCCAACAGCAACACACACACAAACACAAACACACACACACACACACGCACGAAGGCACACACACACGAAGGCACACACACACGAAGGCACACACACTCCATATAATCCCTTAATGTGTTCCATTGCACCCCTTCCTGTGTGCTGGGGGAAAGACACTACTGACATGGGGTCTGTAACACAAAACGCTGTGCTGCTGGTGATGTCAGAGTGGTTGACAGGTCAGGGGGAGGGAGGGGGCTGTCCCAGGCACGGGACATAGCGACAGGTGAGTACATTTTGGGTCTGCGTGGGATAGTGAGAGGAACATATGACAGGGAACATATGACAGGGAACATCTGACAGGGGACATTAGACAGGGAACATCTAACAGGGAACATTAGGCAGGGAACATTAGGCAGGGAACATCTAACAGGGAATATCTAACAGGGAACATTAGACAGGGAACATCTAACAGGGAACATCTAACAGGGAACATTAGACAGGGAACATCTAACAGGGAACATCTAACAGGGAACATTAGACAGGGAACATCTAACAGGGAACATCTGACAGGGAACATTAGACAGGGAACATCTAACAGGGAACATCTGACAGGGAACATTAGACAGGGAACATCTGACAGGGAGCATCTGACAGGGAACATTAGACAGGGAACATCTGACAGGGAACATCTGACAGGGAACATCTGACAGGGAACATCTAACAGGGAACACTAGACAGGGAACATTAGACAGGGAACATTAGACAGGGAACATCTGACAGGGAACATTAGACAGGGAACATTAGACAGGGAACATTAGGCAGGGAACATTAGACAGGGAACATTTGACAGGGAACATCTGACAGGGAACATCTGACAGGGAACATCTGACAGGGAACATTAGACAGGGAACATTAGGCAGGGAACATTAGACAGGGAACATCTAACAGGGAACATCTAACAGGGAACATTAGACAGGGAACATTAGACAGGGAACATTAGACAGGGAACATTAGACAGGGAACATTTGACAGGAACATCTGACAGGGAACATCTGACAGGGAACATCTGACAGGGAACATTAGACAGGGAACATTAGACAGGGAACATTAGACAGGGAACATCTAACAGGGAACATCTAACAGGGAACATTAGACAGGGAACATTAGACAGGGAACATCTGACAGGGAACATTAGACAGGGAACATTAGACAGAGAACATTAGACAGGGAACATTAGACAGGGAACATATGACAGGGAACATTAGACAGGGAACATTAGACAGGGAACATCTGACAGGGAACATTAGACAGGGAACATCTGACAGGGAACATCTGACAGGGAACATTAGACAGGGAACATTAGACAGGGAACATTAGACAGGGAACATATGACAGGGAACATATGACAGGGAACATTAGACACACACAACACACACAAACACACGCACACATCACATACAACTCTCTTCTGACCGGAAGACAGTTTCTCTCTTTCCAGTCAGAGAAGCAGAAGGAGAAACCAAATTGAATTAGCTGTTCCCTCAGTCTTGGCCGCTTGACAGTTTCAACCAAATGGATACATCTTCTGGACTGACCAGCAGAGGGCAGTGTCAACACGTGGACTGAGTCAGGTCTGGACGTTACTTCACCAGAGGAATAGAGCAATGGAAAACCTACTTACTGATCAGAAGACACTTGTTCTATCCTGATAGCGGAAACAACCTACTGTTATCGCCGATGTTTTACATCCATTATACATTCTATAGACCCAATCCAAATGCGTTTTAAAAAAAAATGTGTTTTACAACTTATACCTGTGGGATACGGTGCACCTGAACCTTTATTTAAACTAGGCAAGTCGGTTAAAGAACACATTCTTATTTACATTGACGGACCTACACCGGACAAAACCCGGACGACGCTGGGAAAATTGCGCGCCACCGCAAGGGACTCCCAATCACGGCCTGGACTTCGGCACGGAGTAGCAGCTTAGACCTACAGGACGTTGTATTACGGAGGATGACGTGACGATTCCACCTGCGCTGGCCAGCTGTTGTAAAGAGTGACGCGATGGGGGTGTTCCCCTCTTCAGATGTTACTGACGCGTACCCCATCTTACAACACCAGGATGGGTATTTACCTATGGGTGTCAAGGGGGTGTAGTGTGTCTGAACAGGTAAACACCTCCACTGGGTATCAAGGGGGTGTAGTGTGTCTGAACAGGGGAACACCTCCACTGTCTACAGGGTATCAAGGGGGAGTAGTGTGTCTGAACAGGTTAACACCTCCACAATCTACAGGGTGTCAAGGGGGTGTAGTGTGTCTGAACAGGGGAACACCTCTACAGGGTGTCAAGGGGGTGTAGTGTGTCTGAACAGGTTAACACCTCCACAATCTACAGGGTGTCAAGGGGGTGTAGTGTGTCTGAACAGGGGGACACCTCCACAATCTACAGGGTGTCAAGGGGGTGTAGTGTGTCTGAACAGGGGAACACCTCCACAATCTACAGGGTGTCAAGGGGGTGTAGTGTGTCTGAACAGGGGGACACCTCCACTGTCTACAGGGTATCAAGGGGGTGTAGTGTGTCTGAACAGGGGAACACCTCCACAGGGTATCAAGGGGGTGTAGTGTGTCTGAACAGGTTAACACCTCCACAATCTACAGGGTGTCAAGGGGGTGTAGTGTGTCTGAACAGGGGAACACCTCTACAGGGTGTCAAGGGGGTGTAGTGTGTCTGAATAGGTAAACACCTCCATTGTCTACAGGGTATCAAGGGGGTGTAGTGTGTCTGAACAGGGGGACACCTCCACAGGGTATCAAGGGGGTGTAGTGTGTCTGAACAGGGGGACACCTCCACAGGGTATCAAGGGGGTGTAGTGTGTCTGAACAGGATAACACCTCCACAGGGTATCAAGGGGGTGTAGTGTGTCTGAACAGGTTAACACCTCCACAATCTACAGGGTGTCAAGGGGGTGTAGTGTGTCTGAACAGGGGAACACCTCTACAGGGTGTCAAGGGGGTGTAGTGTGTCTGAATAGGTAAACACCTCCATTGTCTACAGGGTATCAAGGGGGTGTAGTGTGTCTGAACAGGGGGACACCTCCACAGGGTATCAAGGGGGTGTAGTGTGTCTGAACAGGTTAACACCTCCACAGGGTATCAAGGGGGTGTAGTGTGTCTGAACAGGTTAACACCTCCACAATCTACAGGGTGTCAAGGGGGTGTAGTGTGTCTGAACAGGGGAAC
>NW_028322102.1:2235000-2317500 GCF_057628025.1 Oncorhynchus mykiss
GGGCTGTTTCTACTGGTCGGATGTTTCTACTGGTGGGCTGTTTCTACTGGTTGGATGTTTCTACTGGTCGACTGTTTCTACTGGTGGGCTGTTTCTACTGGTGGGCTGTTTCTACTGGTGGACTGTTTCTACTGGTCAGGACCATAGCAGTCTCAGCAGGCCAGGACCATAGCAGTCTCAGCAGGCCAGGACCATAGTGGCTGAAGGCAGTCTCACCAGGTCAGGACCATAGCAGTCTCAGCAGGCCAGGACCATAGCAGTCTCACCAGGCCAGGACCATAGCAGTCTCACCAGGCCAGGACCATAGCAGTCTCACTAGGCCAGGACCATAGCAGTCTCACCAGGTCAGGACCATAGCAGTCTCACCAGGCCAGGACCATAGCAGTCTCAGCAGGCCATGACCATAGCAGTCTCACCAGGCCAGGACCATAGCAGTCTCACCAGGCCAGGACCATAGCAGTCTCACCAGGCCAGGACCATAGCAGTCTCACTAGGCCAGGACCATAGCAGTCTCACCAGGCCAGGACCATAGCAGTCTCAGCAGGCCATGACCATAGCAGTCTCACCAGGCCAGGACCATAGCAGTCTCACTAGGCCAGGACCATAGCAGTCTCACCAGGCCAGGACCATAGCAGTCTCACTAGGCCAGGACCATAGCAGTCTCACCAGGCCAGGACCATAGCAGTCTCACCAGGCCAGGACCATAGCAGTCTCACTAGGCCAGGACCATAGCAGTCTCACCAGGCCAGGACCATAGCAGTATCACCAGGCCAGGACCATAGCAGTCTCACCAGGCCAGGACCATAGCAGTCTCACCAGGCCAGGACCATAGTGGCTGAAGGCCTCTTACTCAACGTTTTGGTTCTGACCATTGGAACGTCTAATAGACCAGGGACAGAAGATCTGAGGGACGGACCAGGCACGTCTTACAGTATATGAGACATGTAATCTGGGGCCACAAAGTACTTTAACAATCAATAAACTAACAGGGCAAGGCAGGGACTTCTAGATGGTATTGGTTCTGTCTGGTCCGGGTCAACACACGGGCTTCAGCATTCATACTTCTAGATGCTATTGGTTCTGTCTGGTCCGGGTCAACACACGGGCTTCATCATTCATACTTCTAGATGGTATTGGTTCTGTCTGGTCCGGGTCAACACACGGGCTTCAGCATTCATACTTCTAGATGGTATTGATTCTGTCTGGGCCGGGTCAACACACAGGAGAGCAATGAAGTATTCAAGCCTGATAGTACTAACAGCATGCATTAGTCTCTCAGTGTTGGCCTGGCAGAGAAACGGACACACGTTGGCAATATAAAGCTGATTTGGTCACATTTTTTACGTGGGCCTCAACATGTTGGTCAGAGTCTAAAATCTCCCCTCTAGATTTTCAGCCTGGTGTGTTGCATCTCTAGTACCAGAGAAGGTACATGTTCAGTCAGTTTCTCTCTTTGGGCCTTGGGCACCAATAACCAGAACCTCTGAATTAGGAGGCACCTTTTCCTTTGGGCCTTGGCACCAATAACCAGAACCTCTGAATTAGGAGGCACCTTTTCCTCCCTTTCCTTTGGGCCTTGGCACCAATAACCAGAACCTCTGAATTAGGAGGCACCTTTTCCTTTGGGCTTTGGCACCAATAACCAGAATCTCTGAATTAGGAGGCACCTTTTCCTCCGGGCCTTGGCACCAATAACCAGAACCTCTGAATTAGGAGGCACCTTTTCCTTTGGGCCTTGGCACCAATAACCAGAACAGAGTGGGCAGGTCTACAGAGATGTATTCAGAGTACCAGAGTGGGCAGGTCTACAGAGATGCATTCAGAGTGGGCAGGTCTACAGAGATGTATTCAGAGTGGGCAGGTCTACAGAGATGTATTCAGAGTGGGCAGGTCTACAGAGATGTATTCAGAGTGGGCAGGTCTACAGAGATGTATTCAGAGTGGGCAGGTCTACAGAGATGTATTCAGAGTGGGCAGGTCTACATAGATGTATTCAGAGTGGGCAGGTCTACAGAGATGTATTCAAAGTGGGTAGGTCTACAGAGAGTGGGCAGGTCTACAGAGATGTATTCAGAGTACCAGAGTGGGCAGGTCTACAGAGATGCATTCAGAGTGGGCAGGTCTACAGAGATGTATTCAGAGTGGGCAGGTCTACAGAGAGGTATTCAGAGTGGGCAGGTCTACAGAGATGTATTCAGAGTGGGCAGGTCTACAGAGATGTATTCAGAGTTGGTAGGTCTACAGAGATGTATTCAGAGTTCCAAAGTGGGCAGGTCTACAGAGATGTATTCAGAGTGGGTAGGTCTACAGAGATGTATTCGGAGTGGGTAGGTCTACAGAGATGTATTCAGAGTGGGTAGGTCTACAGAGATATATTCAGAGTGGGTAGGTCTACAGAGATGTATTCAGAGTGGGCAGTTCTACATAGATGTATTCAGAGTGGGTAGGTCTACAGAGATGTATTCAGAGTGGACAGGTCTACAGAGATGTATTCAGAGTACCAGAGTGGGCAGGTCTACAGAGATGCATTCAGAGTGAGCAGGTCTACAGAGATGTATTCAGTGTGGCCAGGTCTACAGAGATGTATTCAGAGTGGGCAGGTCTACAGAGATGTATTCAGAGTGGGCAAGTCTACAGAGATGTATTCAGAGTGGGTAGGTCTACAGAGATGTATTCAGATTGGGCAGGTCTACATAGATGTATTCAGAGTGGGCAGGTCTACAGAGATGTATTCAGAGTGGGTAGGTCTACAGAGAGTGGGCAGGTCTACAGAGATGTATTCAGAGTGGGTAGGTCTACAGAGATGTATTCGGAGTGGGTAGGTCTACAGAGATGTATTCAGATTGGACAGGTCTACAGAGATGTATTCAGAGTGGGCAGGTCTACAGAGATGTATTCATAGTGGGCAGGTCTACAGAGATGTATTCAGAGTGGGTAGGTCTACAGAGATGTATTCAGAGTGGACAGGTCTAGAGAGATGTATTCAGAGTACCAGAGTGGGCAGGTCTACAGAGATGTATTCAGAGGCGGCAGGTCTACAGAGATGTATTCAGAGTGGGTAGGTCTACAGAGATGTATTCAGAGTGGGCAGGTCTACAGAGATGTATTCAGAGTGGGCAGGTCTACAGAGATGTATTCAGAGTGGGCAGGTCTACAGAGATGTATTCAGAGTGGGCAGGTCTACAGAGATGTATTCAGAGTGGGTAGGTCTACAGAGATGTATTCAGAGTGGGCAGGTCTACAGAGATGTATTCAGAGTGGGCAGGTCTACAGAGATGTATTCAGAGTGGGCAGGTCTACAGAGATGTATTCAGAGTGGGCAGGTCTACAGAGATGTATTCAGAGTGGGCAGGTCTACAAAGATGAATTCAGAGTGGGCAGGTCTACAGAGATGTATTCAGAGTGGGTAGGTCTACAGAGATGTATTCAGAGTGGGTAGGTCTACAGAGATGTATTCAGAGTACCAGAGTGGGCAGGTCTACAGAGATGTATTCAGAGTGGGCAGGTCTACAGAGATGTATTCAGAGTACCAGAGTGGGCAGGTCTACATAGATGTATTCAGAGTGGGCAGGTCTACAGAGATGTATTCAGAGTACCAGGTCCTGGTCAGATGGCACCCTATTCCCTTCCATTTAGGGTTAGAAGAAGTGCACTATTTACGGAATTAATAGTCCTACAGCTGACTGTGAGAGAGAGAGAGAGAGAGAGAGAGAGAGAGAGAGAGAGAGAGAAACCCCCACTGCTGACCTGACAAAAAGCAATAAACTCAAGTCTTGAAGCTTGGCTGGGATTCAGAGAACTGTGGGCTCCCCTCCTCCCATCTGCTGTGATTGAATGTTGCATGTGGTTCTATCCTGTAATTATCTCACCACTTGTAGCGCTGCTGGTCGCTGCGAACCAACGTTTCAATGAAACACAGCAGCGCATCTTCAAGAACAAACAGAGGTGTGTTAGTATTGTCTCACACACACACACACACACACACACACACACACACACACACACACACACACACACACACACACACACACACACACACACAGCCAACCCGTGAATAATGTAGGGATTAATCAGGCCAAGGGTTCCGAAGCCCATGAAACAAAGGAAAGGGAGGAAAAGGTGCCTCCTAATTCAGAGGTTCTGGTTATTGGTGCCAAGGCCCAAAGGAAAGGGAGGAAAAGGTGCCTCCTAATTAGGAACAACGGGGTTGCCATGGAGATTGCTCCGTTAGTGAAAGTCTCTGAGCCGTAATATGTAGAACATGGAGAGAGAGAGGGAGAGAGAGAGAGAGAGAGAGGGAGAGAGAGAGAGAGAGAGAGAGAGAGGGAGAGACATGTATTTAGTATTTTATTTTATGAGTCTGATACAAATATAACCACATTCTACTGAACAATGAGTCTGATACAAATATAACCACATTCTACTGAACAATGAGTCTGATACAAATATAACCACATTCTACTGAACAATGAGTCTGATACACATATAACCACATTCTACTGAACAATGAGTCTGATACAAATATAACCACATTCTACTGAACAATGAGTCTGATACAAATATAACCACATTCTACTGAACAATGAGTCTGATACACATATAACCACATTCTACTGAACAATGAGTCTGATACAAATATAACCAACCACATTCTACTGAACAATGAGTCTGATACAAATATAACCAACCACATTCTACTGAACAATGAGTCTGATACAAATATAACCACATTCTACTGAACAATGAGTCTGATACACATATAACCACATTCTACTGAACAATGAGTCTGATACACATATAACCACATTCTACTGAACAATGAGTCTGATACACATATAACCACATTCTACTGAACAATGAGTCTGATACAAATATAACCACATTCTACTGAACAATGAGTCTGATACAAATATAACCACATTCTACTGAACAATGAGTCTGATACAAATATAACCACATTCTACTGAACAATGAGTCTGATACACATATAACCACATTCTACTGAACAATGAGTCTGATACAAATATAACCACATTCTACTGAACAATGAGTCTGATACAAATATAACCACATTCTACTGAACAATGAGTCTGATACAAATGTAACCAACCACATTCTACTGAACAATGAGTCTGATACAAATATAACCACATTCTACTGAACAATGAGTCTGATACACATATAACCACATTCTACTGAACAATGAGTCTGATACACATATAACCACATTCTACTGAACAATGAGTCTGATACAAATATAACCAACCACATTCTACTGAACAATGAGTCTGATACAAATATAACCAACCACATTCTACTGAACAATGAGTCTGATACAAATATAACCACATTCTACTGAACAATGAGTCTGATACACATATAACCACATTCTACTGAACAATGAGTCTGATACACATATAACCACATTCTACTGAACAATGAGTCTGATACACATATAACCACATTCTACTGAACAATGAGTCTGATACAAATATAACCACATTCTACTGAACAATGAGTCTGATACAAATATAACCACATTCTACTGAACAATGAGTCTGATACAAATATAACCACATTCTACTGAACAATGAGTCTGATACACATATAACCACATTCTACTGAACAATGAGTCTGATACAAATATAACCACATTCTACTGAACAATGAGTCTGATACAAATATAACCACATTCTACTGAACAATGAGTCTGATACAAATGTAACCAACCACATTCTACTGAACAATGAGTCTGATACAAATATAACCACATTCTACTGAACAATGAGTCTGATACACATATAACCACATTCTACTGAACAATGAGTCTGATACACATATAACCACATTCTACTGAACAATGAGTCTGATACAAATATAACCAACCACATTCTACTGAACAATGAGTCTGATACAAATATAACCACATTCTACTGAACAATGAGTCTGATACAAATATAACCACATTCTACTGAACAATGAGTCTGATACAAATATAACCACATTCTACTGAACAATGAGTCTGATACAAATATAACCACATTCTACTGAACAATGAGTCTGATACAAATATAACCACATTCTACTGAACAATGAGTCTGATACAAATGTAACCACATTCTACTGAACAATGAGTCTGATACAAATATAACCACATTCTACTGAACAATGAGTCTGATACAAATATAACCACATTCTACTGAACAATGAGTCTGATACAAATATAACCACATTCTACTGAACAATGAGTCTGATACAAATATAACCACATTCTACTGAACAATGAGTCTGACATGAATATAACCAACCACATTCTACTGAACAATGAGTCTGATACAAATATAACCAACCACATTCTACTGAACAATGAGTCTGATACAAATGTAACCACATTCTACTGAACAATGAGTCTGATACAAATATAACCACATTCTACTGAACAATGAGTCTGATACACATATAACCACATTCTACTGAACAATGAGTCTGATACAAATATAACCAACCACATTCTACTGAACAATGAGTCTGATACAAATATAACCACATTCTACTGAACAATGAGTCTGATACACATATAACCACATTCTACTGAACAATGAGTCTGATACAAATATAACCACATTCTACTGAACAATGAGTCTGATACACATGTAACCACATTCTACTGAACAATGAGTCTGATACACATATAACCACATTCTACTGAACAATGAGTCTGATACAAATATAACCACATTCTACTGAACAATGAGTCTGATACAAATATAACCACATTCTACTGAACAATGAGTCTGATACAAATATAACCACATTCTACTGAACAATGAGTCTGATACAAATATAACCACATTCTACTGAACAATGAGTCTGATACAAATATAACCACATTCTACTGAACAATGAGTCTGATACAAATATAACCACATTCTACTGAACAATGAGTCTGATACAAATATAACCAACCAAATTCTACTGAACAATGAGTCTGATACAAATATAACCACATTCTACTGAACAATGAGTCTGATACAAATATAACCACATTCTACTGAACAATGAGTCGGATACAAATATAACCACATTCTACTGAACAACGAGTCTGATACAAATATAACCACATTCTACTGAACAATGAGTCTGATACAAATATAACCACATTCTACTGAACAATGAGTCTGATACAAATATAACCACATTCTACTGAACAATGAGTCTGATACAAATATAACCACATTCTACTGAACAATGAGTCTGATACAAATGTAACCACATTCTACTGAACAATGAGTCTGATACAAATATAACCACATTCTACTGAACAATGAGTCTGATACACATATAACCAACCACATTCTACTGAACAATGAGTCTGATACACATATAACCAACCACATTCTACTGAACAATGAGTCTGATACACATATAACCACATTCTACTGAACAATGAGTCTGATACAAATATAACCACATTCTACTGAACAATGAGTCTGATACACATATAACCACATTCTACTGAACAATGAGTCTGATACACATATAACCACATTCTACTGAACAATGATTCTGATACAAATATAACCACATTCTACTGAACAATGAGTCTGATACAAATATAACCACATTCTACTGAACAATGAGTCTGATACAAATATAACCAACCACATTCTACTGAACAATGAGCCTGATACAAATATAACCACATTCTACTGAACAATGAGTCTGATACACATATAACCACATTCTACTGAACAATGAGTCTGATACAAATATAACCACATTCTACTGAACAATGAGTCTGATACAAATATAACCAACCACATTCTACTGAACAATGAGTCTGATACAAATATAACCAACCACATTCTACTGAACAATGAGTCTGATACAAATATAACCACTTTCTACTGAACAATGAGTCTGATACAAATATAACCACATTCTACTGAACAATGAGTCTGATACAAATATAACCACATTCTACTGAACAATGAGTCTGATACAAATATAACCACATTCTACTGAACAATGAGTCTGATACAAATATAACCACATTCTACTGAACAATGAGTCTGACACAAATATAACCACATTCTACTGAACAATGAGTCTGATACAAATATAACCACATTCTACTGAACAATGAGTCTGATACAAATATAACCAACCACATTCTACTGAACAATGAGTCTGATACAAATATAACCACATTCTACTGAACAATGAGTCTGACACAAATATAACCACATTCTACTGAACAATGAGTCTGATACAAATATAACCACATTCTACTGAACAATGAGTCTGACACAAATGTAACCACATTCTACTGAACAATGAGTCTGATACAAATTTAACCACATTCTACTGAACAATGAGTCTGATACACATATAACCACATTCTACTGAACAATGAGTCTGACACAAATATAACCACATTCTACTGAACAATGAGTCTGATACAAATATAACCAACCACATTCTACTGAACAATGAGTCTGATACAAATATAACCAACCACATTCTACTGAACAATGAGTCTGACACAAATATAACCACATTCTACTGAACAATGAGTCTGATACAAATATAACCAACCACATTCTACTGAACAATGAGTCTGATACAAATATAACCAACCACATTCTACTGAACAATGAGTCTGACACAAATATAACCACATTCTACTGAACAATGAGTCTGACACAAATATAACCACATTCTACTGAACAATGAGTCTGATACAAATATAACCACATTCTACTGAACAATGAGTCTGATACAAATATAACCACATTCTACTGAACAATGAGTCTGATACAAATATAACCACATTCTACTGAACAATGAGTCTGATACAAATATAACCACATTCTACTGAACAATGAGTCTGATACACATATAACCACATTCTACTGAACAATGAGTCTGATACAAATGTAACCACATTCTACTGAACAATGAGTCTGATACACATATAACCACATTCTACTGAACAATGAGTCTGATACAGATATAACCACATTCTACTGAACAATGAGTCTGATACAAATATACCACATTCTACTGAACAATGAGTCTGACACAAATATAACCACATTCTACTGAACAATGAGTCTGATACAAATATAACCACATTCTACTGAACAATGAGTCTGATACAAATATAACCACATTCTACTGAACAATGAGTCTGACACAAATATAACCACATTCTACTGAACAATGAGTCTGATACAAATATAACCAACCACATTCTACTGAACAATGAGTCTGATACAAATATAACCACATTCTACTGAACAATGAGTCTGATACACATATAACCACATTCTACTGAACAATGAGTCTGATACAAATATAACCACATTCTACTGAACAATGAGTCTGATGCAAATATAACCACATTCTACTGAACAATGAGTCTGACACAAATGTAACCACATTCTACTGAACAATGAGTCTGATACAAATTTAACCACATTCTACTGAACAATGAGTCTGATACACATATAACCACATTCTACTGAACAATGAGTCTGACACAAATATAACCACATTCTACTGAACAATGAGTCTGATACAAATATAACCAACCACATTCTACTGAACAATGAGTCTGATACAAATATAACCAACCACATTCTACTGAACAATGAGTCTGACACAAATATAACCACATTCTACTGAACAATGAGTCTGATACAAATATAACCAACCACATTCTACTGAACAATGAGTCTGATACAAATGTAACCACATTCTACTGAACAATGAGTCTGATACAAATATAACCACATTCTACTGAACAATGAGTCTGATACACATATAACCACATTCTACTGAACAATGAGTCTGATACAAATATAACCAACCACATTCTACTGAACAATGAGTCTGATACAAATATAACCACATTCTACTGAACAATGAGTCTGATACACATATAACCACATTCTACTGAACAATGAGTCTGATACAAATATAACCACATTCTACTGAACAATGAGTCTGATACACATGTAACCACATTCTACTGAACAATGAGTCTGATACACATATAACCACATTCTACTGAACAATGAGTCTGATACAAATATAACCACATTCTACTGAACAATGAGTCTGATACAAATATAACCACATTCTACTGAACAATGAGTCTGATACAAATATAACCACATTCTACTGAACAATGAGTCTGATACAAATATAACCACATTCTACTGAACAATGAGTCTGATACAAATATAACCACATTCTACTGAACAATGAGTCTGATACAAATATAACCACATTCTACTGAACAATGAGTCTGATACAAATATAACCAACCAAATTCTACTGAACAATGAGTCTGATACAAATATAACCACATTCTACTGAACAATGAGTCTGATACAAATATAACCACATTCTACTGAACAATGAGTCTGATACAAATATAACCACATTCTACTGAACAACGAGTCTGATACAAATATAACCACATTCTACTGAACAATGAGTCTGATACAAATATAACCACATTCTACTGAACAATGAGTCTGATACAAATATAACCACATTCTACTGAACAATGAGTCTGATACAAATATAACCACATTCTACTGAACAATGAGTCTGATACAAATGTAACCACATTCTACTGAACAATGAGTCTGATACAAATATAACCACATTCTACTGAACAATGAGTCTGATACACATATAACCAACCACATTCTACTGAACAATGAGTCTGATACACATATAACCAACCACATTCTACTGAACAATGAGTCTGATACACATATAACCACATTCTACTGAACAATGAGTCTGATACAAATATAACCACATTCTACTGAACAATGAGTCTGATACACATATAACCACATTCTACTGAACAATGAGTCTGATACACATATAACCACATTCTACTGAACAATGATTCTGATACAAATATAACCACATTCTACTGAACAATGAGTCTGATACAAATATAACCACATTCTACTGAACAATGAGTCTGATACAAATATAACCAACCACATTCTACTGAACAATGAGCCTGATACAAATATAACCACATTCTACTGAACAATGAGTCTGATACACATATAACCACATTCTACTGAACAATGAGTCTGATACAAATATAACCACATTCTACTGAACAATGAGTCTGATACAAATATAACCAACCACATTCTACTGAACAATGAGTCTGATACAAATATAACCAACCACATTCTACTGAACAATGAGTCTGATACAAATATAACCACTTTCTACTGAACAATGAGTCTGATACAAATATAACCACATTCTACTGAACAATGAGTCTGATACAAATATAACCACATTCTACTGAACAATGAGTCTGATACAAATATAACCACATTCTACTGAACAATGAGTCTGATACAAATATAACCACATTCTACTGAACAATGAGTCTGACACAAATATAACCACATTCTACTGAACAATGAGTCTGATACAAATATAACCACATTCTACTGAACAATGAGTCTGATACAAATATAACCAACCACATTCTACTGAACAATGAGTCTGATACAAATATAACCACATTCTACTGAACAATGAGTCTGACACAAATATAACCACATTCTACTGAACAATGAGTCTGATACAAATATAACCACATTCTACTGAACAATGAGTCTGACACAAATGTAACCACATTCTACTGAACAATGAGTCTGATACAAATTTAACCACATTCTACTGAACAATGAGTCTGATACACATATAACCACATTCTACTGAACAATGAGTCTGACACAAATATAACCACATTCTACTGAACAATGAGTCTGATACAAATATAACCAACCACATTCTACTGAACAATGAGTCTGATACAAATATAACCAACCACATTCTACTGAACAATGAGTCTGACACAAATATAACCACATTCTACTGAACAATGAGTCTGATACAAATATAACCAACCACATTCTACTGAACAATGAGTCTGATACAAATATAACCAACCACATTCTACTGAACAATGAGTCTGACACAAATATAACCACATTCTACTGAACAATGAGTCTGACACAAATATAACCACATTCTACTGAACAATGAGTCTGATACAAATATAACCACATTCTACTGAACAATGAGTCTGATACAAATATAACCACATTCTACTGAACAATGAGTCTGATACAAATATAACCACATTCTACTGAACAATGAGTCTGATACAAATATAACCACATTCTACTGAACAATGAGTCTGATACACATATAACCACATTCTACTGAACAATGAGTCTGATACAAATGTAACCACATTCTACTGAACAATGAGTCTGATACACATATAACCACATTCTACTGAACAATGAGTCTGATACAGATATAACCACATTCTACTGAACAATGAGTCTGATACAAATATACCACATTCTACTGAACAATGAGTCTGACACAAATATAACCACATTCTACTGAACAATGAGTCTGATACAAATATAACCACATTCTACTGAACAATGAGTCTGATACAAATATAACCACATTCTACTGAACAATGAGTCTGACACAAATATAACCACATTCTACTGAACAATGAGTCTGATACAAATATAACCAACCAAATTCTACTGAACAATGAGTCTGATACAAATATAACCACATTCTACTGAACAATGAGTCTGATACACATATAACCACATTCTACTGAACAATGAGTCTGATACAAATATAACCACATTCTACTGAACAATGAGTCTGATGCAAATATAACCACATTCTACTGAACAATGAGTCTGACACAAATGTAACCACATTCTACTGAACAATGAGTCTGATACAAATTTAACCACATTCTACTGAACAATGAGTCTGATACACATATAACCACATTCTACTGAACAATGAGTCTGACACAAATATAACCACATTCTACTGAACAATGAGTCTGATACAAATATAACCAACCACATTCTACTGAACAATGAGTCTGATACAAATATAACCAACCACATTCTACTGAACAATGAGTCTGACACAAATATAACCACATTCTACTGAACAATGAGTCTGATACAAATATAACCAACCACATTCTACTGAACAATGAGTCTGATACAAATATAACCAACCACATTCTACTGAACAATGAGTCTGACACAAATATAACCACATTCTACTGAACAATGAGTCTGACACAAATATAACCACATTCTACTGAACAATGAGTCTGATACAAATATAACCACATTCTACTGAACAATGAGTCTGATACAAATATAACCACATTCTACTGAACAATGAGTCTGATACAAATATAACCACATTCTACTGAACAATGAGTCTGATACAAATATAACCACATTCTACTGAACAATGAGTCTGATACACATATAACCACATTCTACTGAACAATGAGTCTGATACAAATGTAACCACATTCTACTGAACAATGAGTCTGATACACATATAACCACATTCTACTGAACAATGAGTCTGATACAGATATAACCACATTCTACTGAACAATGAGTCTGATACAAATATACCACATTCTACTGAACAATGAGTCTGACACAAATATAACCACATTCTACTGAACAATGAGTCTGATACAAATATAACCACATTCTACTGAACAATGAGTCTGATACAAATATAACCACATTCTACTGAACAATGAGTCTGACACAAATATAACCACATTCTACTGAACAATGAGTCTGATACAAATATAACCAACCACATTCTACTGAACAATGAGTCTGATACAAATATAACCACATTCTACTGAACAATGAGTCTGATACACATATAACCACATTCTACTGAACAATGAGTCTGATACAAATATAACCACATTCTACTGAACAATGAGTCTGATGCAAATATAACCACATTCTACTGAACAATGAGTCTGATACAAAAATAACCACATTCTACTGAACAATGAGTCTGATACAAATATAACCACATTCTACTGAACAATGAGTCTGATACAAATATAACCACATTCTACTGAACAATGAGTCTGATACACATATAACCACATTCTACTGAACAATGAGTCTGATACAAATATAACAACATTCTACTGAACAATGAGTCTGATACAATTATAACCACATTCTACTGAACAATGAGTCTGATACACATATAACCACATTCTACTGAACAATGAGTCTGATACACATATAAAGACATTCTACTGAACAATGAGTCTGATACAAATATAACCACATTCTACTGAACAATGAGTCTGATACAAATATAACCACATTCTACTGAACAATGAGTCTGATACAAATATAACAAACCACATCCTACTGAACAATGAGTCTGATACAAATATAACCACATTCTACTGAACAATGAGTCTGATACACATATAACCACTTTCTACTGAACAATGAGTCTGATACAAATATAACCACATTCTACTGAACAATGAGTCTGATACAAATATAACCACATTCTACTGAACAATGAGTCTGATACAAATATAACCAACCACATTCTACTGAACAATGAGTCTGATACAAATATAACCACATTCTACTGAACAATGAGTCTGATACAAATATAACCAACCACATTTTACTGAACAATGAGTCTGATACAAATATAACCACATTCTACTGAACAATGAGTCTGATACAAATATAACCACATTCTACTGAACAATGAGTCTGATACAAATATAACCACATTCTACTGAACAATGAGTCTGATACAAATATAACCACATTCTACTGAACAATGAGTCTGATACAAATATAACCAACCACATTCTACTGAACAATGAGTCTGATACAAATATAACCACATTCTACTGAACAATGAGTCTGACACAAATATAACCACATTCTACTGAACAATGAGTCTGATACAAATATAACCACATTCTACTGAACAATGAGTCTGACACAAATGTAACCACATTCTACTGAACAATGAGTCTGATACAATTTTAACCACATTCTACTGAACAATGAGTCTGATACAAATATAACCACATTCTACTGAACAATGAGTCTGATACACATATAACCACATTCTACTGAACAATGAGTCTGATACAAATATAACCAACCACATTCTACTGAACAATGAGTCTGATACAAATATAACCACATTCTACTGAACAATGAGTCTGATACAAATATAACCAACCACATTTTACTGAACAATGAGTCTGATACAAATATAACCACATTCTACTGAACAATGAGTCTGATACAAATATAACCACATTCTACTGAACAATGAGTCTGATACAAATATAACCACATTCTACTGAACAATGAGTCTGATACAAATATAACCACATTCTACTGAACAATGAGTCTGATACAAATATAACCAACCACATTCTACTGAACAATGAGTCTGATACAAATATAACCACATTCTACTGAACAATGAGTCTGACACAAATATAACCACATTCTACTGAACAATGAGTCTGATACAAATATAACCACATTCTACTGAACAATGAGTCTGACACAAATGTAACCACATTCTACTGAACAATGAGTCTGATACAATTTTAACCACATTCTACTGAACAATGAGTCTGATACAAATATAACCACATTCTACTGAACAATGAGTCTGATACACATATAACCACATTCTACTGAACAATGAGTCTGACACAAATATAACCACATTCTACTGAACAATGAGTCTGATACAAATATAACCAACCACATTCTACTGAACAATGAGTCTGATACAAATATAACCAACCACATTCTACTGAACAATGAGTCTGACACAAATATAACCACATTCTACTGAACAATGAGTCTGATACAAATATAACCAACCACATTCTACTGAACAATGAGTCTGATACAAATATAACCAACCACATTCTACTGAACAATGAGTCTGACACAAATATAACCACATTCTACTGAACAATGAGTCTGACACAAATATAACCACATTCTACTGAACAATGAGTCTGATACAAATATAACCACATTTTACTGAACAATGAGTCTGATACAAATATAACCACATTCTACTGAACAATGAGTCTGATACAAATATAACCACATTCTACTGAACAATGAGTCTGATACAAATATAACCACATTCTACTGAACAATGAGTCTGATACACATATAACCACATTCTACTGAACAATGAGTCTGATACAAATGTATCCACATTCTACTGAACAATGAGTCTGATACACATATAACCACATTCTACTGAACAATGAGTCTGATACAGATATAACCACATTCTACTGAACAATGAGTCTGATACAAATATACCACATTCTACTGAACAATGAGTCTGACACAAATATAACCACATTCTACTGAACAATGAGTCTGATACAAATATAACCACATTCTACTGAACAATGAGTCTGATACAAATATAACCACATTCTACTGAACAATGAGTCTGACACAAATATAACCACATTCTACTGAACAATGAGTCTGATAAAAATATAACCAACCATATTCTACTGAACAATGAGTCTGATACAAATATAACCACATTCTACTGAACAATGAGTCTGATACACATATAACCACATTCTACTGAACAATGAGTCTGATACAAATATAACCACATTCTACTGAACAATGAGTCTGATACAAATATAACCACATTCTACTGAACAATGAGTCTGATACAAAAATAACCACATTCTACTGAACAATGAGTCTGATACAAATATAACCACATTCTACTGAACAATGAGTCTGATACAAATATAACCACATTCTACTGAACAATGAGTCTGATACACATATAACCACATTCTACTGAACAATGAGTCTGATACAAATATAACAACATTCTACTGAACAATGAGTCTGATACAATTATAACCACATTCTACTGAACAATGAGTCTGATACACATATAACCACATTCTACTGAACAATGAGTCTGATACACATATAAAGATATTCTACTGAACAATGAGTCTGATACAAATATAACCACATTCTACTGAACAATGAGTCTGATACAAATATAACCACATTCTACTGAACAATGAGTCTGATACAAATATAACCAACCACATTCTACTGAACAATGAGTCTGATACAAATATAACCACATTCTACTGAACAATGAGTCTGATACACATATAACCACTTTCTACTGAACAATGAGTCTGATACAAATATAACCACATTCTACTGAACAATGAGTCTGATACAAATATAACCACATTCTACTGAACAATGAGTCTGATACAAATATAACCAACCACATTCTACTGAACAATGAGTCTGATACAAATATAACCACATTCTACTGAACAATGAGTCTGATACAAATATAACCAACCACATTTTACTGAACAATGAGTCTGATACAAATATAACCACATTCTACTGAACAATGAGTCTGATACAAATATAACCACATTCTACTGAACAATGAGTCTGATACAAATATAACCACATTCTACTGAACAATGAGTCTGATACAAATATAACCACATTCTACTGAACAATGAGTCTGATACAAATATAACCACATTCTACTGAACAATGAGTCTGATACAAATATAACCAACCACATTCTACTGAACAATGAGTCTGATACAAATATAACCACATTCTACTGAACAATGAGTCTGACACAAATATAACCACATTCTACTGAACAATGAGTCTGATACAAATATAACCACATTCTACTGAACAATGAGTCTGACACAAATGTAACCACATTCTACTGAACAATGAGTCTGATACAAATTTAACCACATTCTACTGAACAATGAGTCTGATACAAATATAACCACATTCTACTGAACAATGAGTCTGACACAAATATAACCACATTCTACTGAACAATGAGTCTGATACAAATATAACCAACCACATTCTACTGAACAATGAGTCTGATACAAATATAACCAACCACATTCTACTGAACAATGAGTCTGACACAAATATAACCACATTCTACTGAACAATGAGTCTGATACAAATATAACCAACCACATTCTACTGAACAATGAGTCTGATACAAATATAACCAACCACATTCTACTGAACAATGAGTCTGACACAAATATAACCACATTCTACTGAACAATGAGTCTGACACAAATATAACCACATTCTACTGAACAATGAGTCTGATACAAATATAACCACATTCTACTGAACAATGAGTCTGATACAAATATAACCACATTCTACTGAACAATGAGTCTGATACAAATATAACCACATTCTACTGAACAATGAGTCTGATACACATATAACCACATTCTACTGAACAATGAGTCTGATACAAATATAACCACATTCTACTGAACAATGAGTCTGATACAAATATAACCACATTCTACTGAACAATGAGTCTGATACAAATATAACCACATTCTACTGAACAATGAGTCTGACACAAATATAACCAACCACATTCTACTGAACAATGAGTCTGATACAAATATAACCACATTCTACTGAACAATGAGTCTGATACAAATATAACCACATTCTACTGAACAATGAGTCTGATACAAATATAACCACATTCTACTGAACAATGAGTCTGATACAAATATAACCACATTCTACTGAACAATGAGTCTGATACAAATATAACCACATTCTACTGAACAATGAGTCTGATACAAATATAACCAACCACATTCTACTGAACAATGAGTCTGATACAAATATAACCACATTCTACTGAACAATGAGTCTGACACAAATATAACCACATTCTACTGAACAATGAGTCTGATACAAATATAACCACATTCTACTGAACAATGAGTCTGACACAAATGTAACCACATTCTACTGAACAATGAGTCTGATACAAATTTAACCACATTCTACTGAACAATGAGTCTGATACAAATATAACCACATTCTACTGAACAATGAGTCTGACACAAATATAACCACATTCTACTGAACAATGAGTCTGATACAAATATAACCAACCACATTCTACTGAACAATGAGTCTGATACAAATATAACCAACCACATTCTACTGAACAATGAGTCTGACACAAATATAACCACATTCTACTGAACAATGAGTCTGATACAAATATAACCAACCACATTCTACTGAACAATGAGTCTGATACAAATATAACCAACCACATTCTACTGAACAATGAGTCTGACACAAATATAACCACATTCTACTGAACAATGAGTCTGACACAAATATAACCACATTCTACTGAACAATGAGTCTGATACAAATATAACCACATTCTACTGAACAATGAGTCTGATACAAATATAACCACATTCTACTGAACAATGAGTCTGATACAAATATAACCACATTCTACTGAACAATGAGTCTGATACACATATAACCACATTCTACTGAACAATGAGTCTGATACAAATATAACCACATTCTACTGAACAATGAGTCTGATACAAATATAACCACATTCTACTGAACAATGAGTCTGATACAAATATAACCACATTCTACTGAACAATGAGTCTGACACAAATATAACCAACCACATTCTACTGAACAATGAGTCTGATACAAATATAACCACATTCTACTGAACAATGAGTCTGATACAAATATAACCACATTCTACTGAACAATGAGTCTGATACAAATATAACCACATTCTACTGAACAATGAGTCTGATACAAATATAACCACATTCTACTGAACAATGAGTCTGATACACATATAACCACATTCTACTGAACAATGAGTCTGATACAAATGTAACCACATTCTACTGAACAATGAGTCTGATACACATATAACCACATTCTACTGAACAATGAGTCTGATACAGATATAACCACATTCTACTGAACAATGAGTCTGATACAAATATACCACATTCTACTGAACAATGAGTCTGACACAAATATAACCACATTCTACTGAACAATGAGTCTGATACAAATATAACCACATTCTACTGAACAATGAGTCTGATACAAATATAACCACATTCTACTGAACAATGAGTCTGACACAAATATAACCACATTCTACTGAACAATGAGTCTGATACAAATATAACCAACCACATTCTACTGAACAATGAGTCTGATACAAATATAACCAACCACATTCTACTGAACAATGAGTCTGACACAAATATAACCACATTCTACTGAACAATGAGTCTGATACAAATATAACCAACCACATTCTACTGAACAATGAGTCTGATACAAATATAACCAACCACATTCTACTGAACAATGAGTCTGACACAAATATAACCACATTCTACTGAACAATGAGTCTGACACAAATATAACCACATTCTACTGAACAATGAGTCTGATACAAATATAACCACATTCTACTGAACAATGAGTCTGATACAAATATAACCAACCACATTCTACTGAACAATGAGTCTGACACAAATATAACCACATTCTACTGAACAATGAGTCTGACACAAATATAACCACATTCTACTGAACAATGAGTCTGATACAAATATAACCACATTTTACTGAACAATGAGTCTGATACAAATATAACCACATTCTACTGAACAATGAGTCTGATACAAATATAACCACATTCTACTGAACAATGAGTCTGATACAAATATAACCACATTCTACTGAACAATGAGTCTGATACACATATAACCACATTCTACTGAACAATGAGTCTGATACAAATGTATCCACATTCTACTGAACAATGAGTCTGATACACATATAACCACATTCTACTGAACAATGAGTCTGATACAGATATAACCACATTCTACTGAACAATGAGTCTGATACAAATATACCACATTCTACTGAACAATGAGTCTGACACAAATATAACCACATTCTACTGAACAATGAGTCTGATACAAATATAACCACATTCTACTGAACAATGAGTCTGATACAAATATAACCACATTCTACTGAACAATGAGTCTGACACAAATATAACCACATTCTACTGAACAATGAGTCTGATAAAAATATAACCAACCATATTCTACTGAACAATGAGTCTGATACAAATATAACCACATTCTACTGAACAATGAGTCTGATACACATATAACCACATTCTACTGAACAATGAGTCTGATACAAATATAACCACATTCTACTGAACAATGAGTCTGATACAAATATAACCACATTCTACTGAACAATGAGTCTGATACAAAAATAACCACATTCTACTGAACAATGAGTCTGATACAAATATAACCACATTCTACTGAACAATGAGTCTGATACAAATATAACCACATTCTACTGAACAATGAGTCTGATACACATATAACCACATTCTACTGAACAATGAGTCTGATACAAATATAACAACATTCTACTGAACAATGAGTCTGATACAATTATAACCACATTCTACTGAACAATGAGTCTGATACACATATAACCACATTCTACTGAACAATGAGTCTGATACACATATAAAGACATTCTACTGAACAATGAGTCTGATACAAATATAACCACATTCTACTGAACAATGAGTCTGATACAAATATAACCACATTCTACTGAACAATGAGTCTGATACAAATATAACCAACCACATTCTACTGAACAATGAGTCTGATACAAATATAACCACATTCTACTGAACAATGAGTCTGATACACATATAACCACTTTCTACTGAACAATGAGTCTGATACAAATATAACCACATTCTACTGAACAATGAGTCTGATACAAATATAACCACATTCTACTGAACAATGAGTCTGATACAAATATAACCAACCACATTCTACTGAACAATGAGTCTGATACAAATATAACCACATTCTACTGAACAATGAGTCTGATACAAATATAACCAACCACATTTTACTGAACAATGAGTCTGATACAAATATAACCACATTCTACTGAACAATGAGTCTGATACAAATATAACCACATTCTACTGAACAATGAGTCTGATACAAATATAACCACATTCTACTGAACAATGAGTCTGATACAAATATAACCACATTCTACTGAACAATGAGTCTGATACAAATATAACCACATTCTACTGAACAATGAGTCTGATACAAATATAACCAACCACATTCTACTGAACAATGAGTCTGATACAAATATAACCACATTCTACTGAACAATGAGTCTGACACAAATATAACCACATTCTACTGAACAATGAGTCTGATACAAATATAACCACATTCTACTGAACAATGAGTCTGACACAAATGTAACCACATTCTACTGAACAATGAGTCTGATACAAATTTAACCACATTCTACTGAACAATGAGTCTGATACAAATATAACCACATTCTACTGAACAATGAGTCTGACACAAATATAACCACATTCTACTGAACAATGATTCTGATACAAATATAACCAACCACATTCTACTGAACAATGAGTCTGATACAAATATAACCAACCACATTCTACTGAACAATGAGTCTGACACAAATATAACCACATTCTACTGAACAATGAGTCTGATACAAATATAACCAACCACATTCTACTGAACAATGAGTCTGATACAAATATAACCAATCACATTCTACTGAACAATGAGTCTGACACAAATATAACCACATTCTACTGAACAATGAGTCTGACACAAATATAACCACATTCTACTGAACAATGAGTCTGATACAAATATAACCACATTCTACTGAACAATGAGTCTGATACAAATATAACCACATTCTACTGAACAATGAGTCTGATACAAATATAACCACATTCTACTGAACAATGAGTCTGATACACATATAACCACATTCTACTGAACAATGAGTCTGATACAAATATAACCACATTCTACTGAACAATGAGTCTGATACAAATATAACCACATTCTACTGAACAATGAGTCTGATACAAATATAACCACATTCTACTGAACAATGAGTCTGACACAAATATAACCAACCACATTCTACTGAACAATGAGTCTGATACAAATATAACCACATTCTACTGAACAATGAGTCTGATACAAATATAACCACATTCTACTGAACAATGAGTCTGATACAAATATAACCACATTCTACTGAACAATGAGTCTGATACAAATATAACCACATTCTACTGAACAATGAGTCTGATACACATATAACCACATTCTACTGAACAATGAGTCTGATACAAATGTAACCACATTCTACTGAACAATGAGTCTGATACACATATAACCACATTCTACTGAACAATGAGTCTGATACAGATATAACCACATTCTACTGAACAATGAGTCTGATACAAATATACCACATTCTACTGAACAATGAGTCTGACACAAATATAACCACATTCTACTGAACAATGAGTCTGATACAAATATAACCACATTCTACTGAACAATGAGTCTGATACAAATATAACCACATTCTACTGAACAATGAGTCTGACACAAATATAACCACATTCTACTGAACAATGAGTCTGATACAAATATAACCAACCACATTCTACTGAACAATGAGTCTGATACAAATATAACCAACCACATTCTACTGAACAATGAGTCTGACACAAATATAACCACATTCTACTGAACAATGAGTCTGATACAAATATAACCAACCACATTCTACTGAACAATGAGTCTGATACAAATATAACCACATTCTACTGAACAATGAGTCTGACACAAATATAACCACATTCTACTGAACAATGAGTCTGATAAAAATATAACCAACCATATTCTACTGAACAATGAGTCTGATACAAATATAACCACATTCTACTGAACAATGAGTCTGATACACATATAACCACATTCTACTGAACAATGAGTCTGATACAAATATAACCACATTCTACTGAACAATGAGTCTGATACAAATATAACCACATTCTACTGAACAATGAGTCTGATACAAAAATAACCACATTCTACTGAACAATGAGTCTGATACAAATATAACCACATTCTACTGAACAATGAGTCTGATACAAATATAACCACATTCTACTGAACAATGAGTCTGATACACATATAACCACATTCTACTGAACAATGAGTCTGATACAAATATAACAACATTCTACTGAACAATGAGTCTGATACAATTATAACCACATTCTACTGAACAATGAGTCTGATACACATATAACCACATTCTACTGAACAATGAGTCTGATACACATATAAAGACATTCTACTGAACAATGAGTCTGATACAAATATAACCACATTCTACTGAACAATGAGTCTGATACAAATATAACCACATTCTACTGAACAATGAGTCTGATACAAATATAACCAACCACATTCTACTGAACAATGAGTCTGATACAAATATAACCACATTCTACTGAACAATGAGTCTGATACACATATAACCACTTTCTACTGAACAATGAGTCTGATACAAATATAACCACATTCTACTGAACAATGAGTCTGACACAAATATAACCACATTCTACTGAACAATGAGTCTGATACAAATATAACCACATTCTACTGAACAATGAGTCTGACACAAATGTAACCACATTCTACTGAACAATGAGTCTGATACAAATTTAACCACATTCTACTGAACAATGAGTCTGATACAAATATAACCACATTCTACTGAACAATGAGTCTGACACAAATATAACCACATTCTACTGAACAATGAGTCTGATACAAATATAACCAACCACATTCTACTGAACAATGAGTCTGATACAAATATAACCAACCACATTCTACTGAACAATGAGTCTGACACAAATATAACCACATTCTACTGAACAATGAGTCTGATACAAATATAACCAACCACATTCTACTGAACAATGAGTCTGATACAAATATAACCAACCACATTCTACTGAACAATGAGTCTGACACAAATATAACCACATTCTACTGAACAATGAGTCTGACACAAATATAACCACATTCTACTGAACAATGAGTCTGATACAAATATAACCACATTCTACTGAACAATGAGTCTGATACAAATATAACCACATTCTACTGAACAATGAGTCTGATACAAATATAACCACATTCTACTGAACAATGAGTCTGATACACATATAACCACATTCTACTGAACAATGAGTCTGATACAAATATAACCACATTCTACTGAACAATGAGTCTGATACAAATATAACCACATTCTACTGAACAATGAGTCTGATACAAATATAACCACATTCTACTGAACAATGAGTCTGACACAAATATAACCAACCACATTCTACTGAACAATGAGTCTGATACAAATATAACCACATTCTACTGAACAATGAGTCTGATACAAATATAACCACATTCTACTGAACAATGAGTCTGATACAAATATAACCACATTCTACTGAACAATGAGTCTGATACAAATATAACCACATTCTACTGAACAATGAGTCTGATACACATATAACCACATTCTACTGAACAATGAGTCTGATACAAATGTAACCACATTCTACTGAACAATGAGTCTGATACACATATAACCACATTCTACTGAACAATGAGTCTGATACAGATATAACCACATTCTACTGAACAATGAGTCTGATACAAATATACCACATTCTACTGAACAATGAGTCTGACACAAATATAACCACATTCTACTGAACAATGAGTCTGATACAAATATAACCACATTCTACTGAACAATGAGTCTGATACAAATATAACCACATTCTACTGAACAATGAGTCTGACACAAATATAACCACATTCTACTGAACAATGAGTCTGATACAAATATAACCAACCACATTCTACTGAACAATGAGTCTGATACAAATATAACCAACCACATTCTACTGAACAATGAGTCTGACACAAATATAACCACATTCTACTGAACAATGAGTCTGATACAAATATAACCAACCACATTCTACTGAACAATGAGTCTGATACAAATATAACCAACCACATTCTACTGAACAATGAGTCTGACACAAATATAACCACATTCTACTGAACAATGAGTCTGACACAAATATAACCACATTCTACTGAACAATGAGTCTGATACAAATATAACCACATTCTACTGAACAATGAGTCTGATACAAATATAACCACATTCTACTGAACAATGAGTCTGATACAAATATAACCACATTCTACTGAACAATGAGTCTGATACACATATAACCACATTCTACTGAACAATGAGTCTGATACAAATATAACCACATTCTACTGAACAATGAGTCTGATACAAATATAACCACATTCTACTGAACAATGAGTCTGATACAAATATAACCACATTCTACTGAACAATGAGTCTGACACAAATATAACCAACCACATTCTACTGAACAATGAGTCTGATACAAATATAACCACATTCTACTGAACAATGAGTCTGATACAAATATAACCACATTCTACTGAACAATGAGTCTGATACAAATATAACCACATTCTACTGAACAATGAGTCTGATACAAATATAACCACATTCTACTGAACAATGAGTCTGATACACATATAACCACATTCTACTGAACAATGAGTCTGATACAAATGTAACCACATTCTACTGAACAATGAGTCTGATACACATATAACCACATTCTACTGAACAATGAGTCTGATACAGATATAACCACATTCTACTGAACAATGAGTCTGATACAAATATACCACATTCTACTGAACAATGAGTCTGACACAAATATAACCACATTCTACTGAACAATGAGTCTGATACAAATATAACCACATTCTACTGAACAATGAGTCTGATACAAATATAACCACATTCTACTGAACAATGAGTCTGGCACAAATATAACCACATTCTACTGAACAATGAGTCTGATACAAATATAACCAACCACATTCTACTGAACAATGAGTCTGATACAAATATAACCACATTCTACTGAACAATGAGTCTGATACACATATAACCACATTCTACTGAACAATGAGTCTGATACAAATATAACCACATTCTACTGAACAATGAGTCTGATACAAAAATAACCACATTCTACTGAACAATGAGTCTGATACAAATATAACCACATTCTACTGAACAATGAGTCTGATACAAATATAACCACATTCTACTGAACAATGAGTCTGATACACATATAACCACATTCTACTGAACAATGAGTCTGATACAAATATAACAACATTCTACTGAACAATGAGTCTGATACAATTATAACCACATTCTACTGAACAATGAGTCTGATACACATATAACCACATTCTACTGAACAATGAGTCTGATACACATATAAAGACATTCTACTGAACAATGAGTCTGATACAAATATAACCACATTCTACTGAACAATGAGTCTGATACAAATATAACCAACCACATTCTACTGAACAATGAGTCTGATACAAATATAACCAACCACATTCTACTGAACAATGAGTCTGATACAAATATAACCACATTCTACTGAACAATGAGTCTGATACACATATAACCACTTTCTACTGAACAATGAGTCTGATACAAATATAACCACATTCTACTGAACAATGAGTCTGATACAAATATAACCACATTCTACTGAACAATGAGTCTGATACAAATATAACCAACCACATTCTACTGAACAATGAGTCTGATACAAATATAACCACATTCTACTGAACAATGAGTCTGATACAAATATAACCAACCACATTTTACTGAACAATGAGTCTGATACAAATATAACCACATTCTACTGAACAATGAGTCTGATACAAATATAACCACATTCTACTGAACAATGAGTCTGATACAAATATAACCAACCACATTCTACTGAACAATGAGTCTGATACAAATATAACCAACCACATTCTACTGAACAATGAGTCTGATACAAATATAACCACATTCTACTGAACAATGAGTCTGATACAAATATAACCACATTCTACTGAACAATGAGTCTGATACAAATATAACCAACCACATTCTACTGAACAATGAGTCTGATACAAATATAACCAACCACATTCTACTGAACAATGAGTCTGATACAAATATAACCAACCACATTCTACTGAACAATGAGTCTGATACAAATATAACCACATTCTACTGAACAATGAGTCTGATACAAATATAACCACATTCTACTGAACAATGAGTCTGATACAAATATAACCAACCACATTCTACTGAACAATGAGTCTGATACAAATATAACCACATTCTACTGAACAATGAGTCTGGTACACATATAACCACTTTCTACTGAACAATGAGTCTGTGTAACGGTTTTCTTTATGAGAAGGAGAGTCGGACCAAAATGCAGCGTGTAGATTACGATCCATGTTTATTGTGACTATAGCAACACGAATCTAAATACAAACAGTGTAAAATAATAAACGTAATGAAAACCGAAACAGCCTAAACTGGTGCAAACTAACACTAAGGACAATCACCCACAAACACACAGTGAAACCCAGGCTACCTAAATATGGTTCCCAATCAGAGACAATGACTAACACCTGCCTCTGATTGAGAACCATATCAGGCCGGACATAGAAATAGACAAACAAGACATCCAACATAGAATGCCCACCCAGTTCACGTCCTGACCAACACTAAAACAAGGAAAACACACACGAACGATGGTCAGAACGTGACAGTACCCCCCCTCCAAGGTGCGGACTCCGGACGCACAACTTAAACCTATGGGGGAGGGTGTGGGTGGGCATCTGTCCGCGGTGGCGGCTCTGGCGCTGGACGTGGACCCCACTCCATAACAGTTTTAGTCCACCTCCTTAGCGTCCCTAGATAGGTGACCCTTCTTAATGACAGCTCGGGACAGAGGGGAAGCTCGGAACAGAAGGACAGCTCGGGACAGAGGTAGCTCGGGACTGATGGGTAGCTCAGCACTGAGAGGAAGCTCAGCACTGAGAGGAAGCTCAGGCAGGTGGTTGGATCCGGCAGATCCTGGCTGGCTGGCGGTTCTGGAAGATCCTGGCTGACTGGCGGATCCGGAAGATCCTGGCTGACTGGCGGATCCGGAAGATCCTGGCTGACTGGCGGTTCTGGAAGATCCTGGCTGACTGGCGGTTCTGGAAGATCCTGGCTGACTGGCGGATCCGGAAGATCCTGGCTGACTGGCGGATCCGGAAGATCCTGGCTGACTGGCGGATCCGGAAGATCCTGGCTGACTGGCGGATCCGGAAGATCCTGGCTGACTGGCGGATCCGGAAGATCCTGGCTGACTGGCGGATCCGGAAGATCCTGGCTGACTGGCGGATCCGGAAGAGTCTGGTCGACTGGCGGATCCGGAAGAGTCTGGTCGACTGGCGGATCCGGAAGAGTCTGGTCGACTGGCGGATCCGGAAGAGTCTGGTCGACTGGCGGATCTGGAAGAGTCTGGTCGACTGGCGGATCTGGAAGAGTCTGGTCGACTGGCGGATCTGGAAGAGTCTGGTCGACTGGCGGATCTGGAAGAGTCTGGTCGACTGGCGGATCTGGAAGAGTCTGGTCGACTGGCAGATCTGGAAGAGTCCGGTCGACTGGCAGATCTGGAAGAGTCTGGTCGACTGGCAGCTCTGGCTGCTCCATGCTGACTGGCTGCTCCATGATGACTGGCAGCTCCATGATGACTGGCAGCTCTGGCTGCTCCATGCTGACTGGCTGCTCCATGCTGACTGGCAGCTCTGGCTGCTCCATGCTGACTGGCTGCTCCATGCTGACTGGCAGCTCTGGCTGCTCCATGCTGACTGGCTGCTCTGGCTGCTCCATGCTGACTGGCTGCTCCATGCTGACTGGCGGCCCTGGCTGCTCCATGCTGACTGGCGGCCCTGGCTGCTCCATGCTGACTGGCGGCCCTGGCTGCTCCATACTGACTGGCGGCCCTGGCTGCTCCATGCTAACTGGCAGCTCTGGCGGCTCCTTGCAGACTGGCAGCTCTGGCGGCATCCTGCAGACAGGCAGCTCTGGCGGCTCCTTGCAGACTGGCAGCTCTATGCGGACTGGCAGCTCCTTGCAGACTGGCAGCTCCTTGCAGACTGGCAGCTCCTTGCAGACTGGCAGCTCCTTGCAGACTGGCAGCTCCTTGCAGACTGGCAGTTCTGAACAGGCGGGAGACTCCGGCAGCGCTGTAGAGGAGGAAGGCTCTAACAGCGCTAGACAGGCGGGAGACTCCAACAGCGCTGGAGAGGAGGAGGGCTCCGACAGCGCTGGACAGGCGAGGCGCACTGTAGGCCTGATGCGTGGTGCTGGCACTGGTGGTACTGGGCCGAGGACACGCACAGGAAGCCTGGTGCGGGGAGCTGCTACCGGAGGGCTGGGGTGTGGAGGTGGTACTGGAAAAACCGGACCGTGCAGGCGCACTGGAGCTCTTGAGCACCGAGCCTGCCCAACCTTACCTGGTTGAATGCTCACGGTCGCCCTGCCAGTGCGGCGAGGTGGAATAGCCCGCACTGGGCTATGCAGGCGAACCGGAGACACCGAGCGCAAGGCTGGTGCCATGTAAGCCGGCCCAAGGAGACGCACTGGGGACCAGCTGCGTAGAGCCGGCTTCATGGCATTAGGCTCGACGCTCAATCTAGCCCGGCCAACACGCGGAGCTGGAATATACCGCACGGGGCTATGCACCCGCACTGGAGACACCGTGCGCACCACTGCATAACACGGTGCCTGTCCGGTCTCTCTAGCCCCCCGGTAAGCACAGGGAGTCTGCCCAGGTCTCCTACCTGGCGTAGCCATACTCCCTGTTAGCCCCCCCCCAAGAAATTTTTGGGGCTGCTTCTCAGGCTTCCATCCGCTACGTCGTGCTGCCTCCTCATATCTGCGCCTCTCCGCTTTCGCCGCCTCCAGTTCTTCTTTGGGGCGGCGATATTCTCCTGGCTGAGCCCAGGGTCCTCTTCCTTCTAATTCGTCCTCCCATGTCCATACCTCCTCTTTGGGCTGCTCCTTTGGGCGGCTACACTCCCCTGGTTTAGCCCAGGGTCCTCTCCCGTCGAGGATTTCCTCCCATGTCCAGAAATCCTTATTGCGCGTCTCCTCGCGCTGCTCCTGCCTGTTGACACGCTGCTTGGTCCGTTGGTGGTGGGTGATTCTGTAACGGTTTTCTTTATGAGAAGGAGAGTCGGACCAAAATGCAGCGTGTAGATTACGATCCATGTTTATTGTGACTATAGCAACACGAATCTAAATACAAACAGTGTAAAATAATAAACGTAATGAAAACCGAAACAGCCTAAACTGGTGCAAACTAACACTAAGGACAATCACCCACAAACACACAGTGAAACCCAGGCTACCTAAATATGGTTCCCAATCAGAGACAATGACTAACACCTGCCTCTGATTGAGAACCATATCAGGCCGGACATAGAAATAGACAAACAAGACATCCAACATAGAATGCCCACCCAGTTCACGTCCTGACCAACACTAAAACAAGGAAAACACACACGAACGATGGTCAGAACGTGACAGTCTGATACAAATATAACCACATTCTACTGAACAATGAGTCTGATACAAATATAACCACATTCTACTGAACAATGAGTCTGATACAAATATAACCACATTCTACTGAACAATGAGTCTGATACAAATATAACCACATTCTACTGAACAATGAGTCTGACACAAATATAACCACATTCTACTGAACAATGAGTCTGATACAAATATAACCACATTCTACTGAACAATGAGTCTGATACAAATATAACCAACCACATTCTACTGAACAATGAGTCTGATACAAATATAACCATATTCTACTGAACAATGAGTCTGACACAAATATAACCACATTCTACTGAACAATGAGTCTGATACAAATATAACCACATTCTACTGAACAATGAGTCTGACACAAATGTAACCACATTCTACTGAACAATGAGTCTGATACAAATTTAACCACATTCTACTGAACAATGAGTCTGATACAAATATAACCACATTCTACTGAACAATGAGTCTGATACACATATAACCACATTCTACTGAACAATGAGTCTGACACAAATATAACCACATTCTACTGAACAATGAGTCTGATACAAATATAACCAACCACATTCTACTGAACAATGAGTCTGATACAAATATAACCAACCACATTCTACTGAACAATGAGTCTGACACAAATATAACCACATTCTACTGAACAATGAGTCTGATACAAATATAACCAACCACATTCTACTGAACAATGAGTCTGATACAAATATAACCAACCACATTCTACTGAACAATGAGTCTGACACAAATATAACCACATTCTACTGAACAATGAGTCTGACACAAATATAACCACATTCTACTGAACAATGAGTCTGATACAAATATAACCACATTCTACTGAACAATGAGTCTGATACAAATATAACCACATTCTACTGAACAATGAGTCTGATACAAATATAACAACATTCTACTGAACAATGAGTCTGATACAAATATAACCACATTCTACTGAACAATGAGTCTGATACAAATATAACCACATTCTACTGAACAATGAGTCTGATACAAATATAACCACATTCTACTGAACAATGAGTCTGATACAAATATAACAACATTCTACTGAACAATGAGTCTGATACAAATATAACCACATTCTACTGAACAATGAGTTTGATACAAATATAATCACATTCTACTGAACAATGAGTCTGATACAAATATAACCAACCACATTCTACTGAACAATGAGTCTGATACAAATATAACCACATTCTACTGAACAATGAGTCTGATACAAATATAACCACATTCTACTGAACAATGAGTCTGATACAAATATAACCACATTCTACTGAACAATGAGTCTGATACAAATATAACCACATTCTACTGAACAATGAGTCTGATACAAATATAACCACATTCTACTGAACAATGAGTCTGATACAAATATAACCACATTCTACTGAACAATGAGTCTGATACAAATGTAACCACATTCTACTGAACAATGAGTCTGATACACATATAACCACATTCTACTGAACAATGAGTCTGATACAAATATAACCACATTCTACTGAACAATGAGTCTGATACAAAAATAACCACATTCTACTGAACAATGAGTCTGATACAAATATAACCACATTCTACTGAACAATGAGTCTGATACAAATATAACCACATTCTACTGAACAATGAGTCTGATACACATAAAACCACATTCTACTGAACAATGAGTCTGATACAAATATAACAACATTCTACTGAACAATGAGTCTGATACACATATAACCACATTCTACTGAACAATGAGTCTGATACAAATATAACCAACCACATTCTACTGAACAATGAGTCTGATACAAATATAACCAACCACATTCTACTGAACAATGAGTCTGACACAAATATAACCACATTCTACTGAACAATGAGTCTGACACAAATATAACCACATTCTACTGAACAATGAGTCTGATACAAATATAACCACATTCTACTGAACAATGAGTCTGATACAAATATAACCACATTCTACTGAACAATGAGTCTGATACAAATATAACCACATTCTACTGAACAATGAGTCTGATACAAATATAACCACATTCTACTGAACAATGAGTCTGATACAAATGTAACCGCATTCTACTGAACAATGAGTCTGATACACATATAACCACATTCTACTGAACAATGAGTCTGATACAAATATAACCACATTCTACTGAACAATGAGTCTGATACAAAAATAACCACATTCTACTGAACAATGAGTCTGATACAAATATAACCACATTCTACTGAACAATGAGTCTGATACAAATATAACCACATTCTACTGAACAATGAGTCTGATACACATATAACCACATTCTACTGAACAATGAGTCTGATACAAATATAACAACATTCTACTGAACAATGAGTCTGATACAATTATAACCACATTCTACTGAACAATGAGTCTGATACACATATAACCACATTCTACTGAACAATGAGTCTGATACACATATAAAGACATTCTACTGAACAATGAGTCTGATACAAATATAACCACATTCTACTGAACAATGAGTCTGATACAAATATAACCACATTCTACTGAACAATGAGTCTGATACAAATATAACCAACCACATTCTACTGAACAATGAGTCTGATACAAATATAACCACATTCTACTGAACAATGAGTCTGATACACATATAACCACTTTCTACTGAACAATGAGTCTGATACAAATATAACCACATTCTACTGAACAATGAGTCTGATACAAATATAACCACATTCTACTGAACAATGAGTCTGATACAAATATAACCAACCACATTCTACTGAACAATGAGTCTGATACAAATATAACCACATTCTACTGAACAATGAGTCTGATACAAATATAACCAAAAACATTTTACTGAACAATGAGTCTGATACAAATATAACCACATTCTACTGAACAATGAGTCTGATACAAATATAACCACATTCTACTGAACAATGAGTCTGATACAAATATAACCACATTCTACTGAACAATGAGTCTGATACAAATATAACCACATTCTACTGAACAATGAGTCTGATACAAATATAACCACATTCTACTGAACAATGAGTCTGATACAAATATAACCAACCACATTCTACTGAACAATGAGTCTGATACAAATATAACCACATTCTACTGAACAATGAGTCTGATACAAATATAACCAACCACATTCTACTGAACAATGAGTCTGATACAAATATAACCACATTCTACTGAACAATGAGTCTGATACACATATAACCACTTTCTACTGAACAATGAGTCTGATACAAATATAACCACATTCTACTGAACAATGAGTCTGATACAAATATAACCAACCACATTCTACTGAACAATGAGTCTGATACAAATATAACCACATTCTACTGAACAATGAGTCTGATACAAATATAACCACATTCTACTGAACAATGAGTCTGATACAAATATAACCACATTCTACTGAACAATGAGTCTGATACAAATATAACCACATTCTACTGAACAATGAGTCTGACACAAATATAACCACATTCTACTGAACAATGAGTCTGATACAAATATAACCACATTCTACTGAACAATGAGTCTGATACAAATATAACCAACCACATTCTACTGAACAATGAGTCTGATACAAATATAACCACATTCTACTGAACAATGAGTCTGATACAAATATAACCACATTCTACTGAACAATGAGTCTGATACAAATATAACCACATTCTACTGAACAATGAGTCTGATACAAATATAACCACATTCTACTGAACAATGAGTCTGACACAAATATAACCACATTCTACTGAACAATGAGTCTGATACAAATATAACCACATTCTACTGAACAATGAGTCTGATACAAATATAACCAACCACATTCTACTGAACAATGAGTCTGATACAAATATAACCATATTCTACTGAACAATGAGTCTGACACAAATATAACCACATTCTACTGAACAATGAGTCTGATACAAATATAACCACATTCTACTGAACTATGAGTCTGACACAAATGTAACCACATTCTACTGAACAATGAGTCTGATACAAATTTAACCACATTCTACTGAACAATGAGTCTGATACAAATATAACCACATTCTACTGAACAATGAGTCTGATACACATATAACCACATTCTACTGAACAATGAGTCTGACACAAATATAACCACATTCTACTGAACAATGAGTCTGATACAAATATAACCAACCACATTCTACTGAACAATGAGTCTGATACAAATATAACCAACCACATTCTACTGAACAATGAGTCTGACACAAATATAACCACATTCTACTGAACAATGAGTCTGATACAAATATAACCACATTCTACTGAACAATGAGTCTGACACAAATATAACCACATTCTACTGAACAATGAGTCTGATACAAATATAACCACATTCTACTGAACAATGAGTCTGATACAAATATAACCAACCACATTCTACTGAACAATGAGTCTGATACAAATATAACCATATTCTACTGAACAATGAGTCTGACACAAATATAACCACATTCTACTGAACAATGAGTCTGATACAAATATAACCACATTCTACTGAACAATGAGTCTGACACAAATGTAACCACATTCTACTGAACAATGAGTCTGATACAAATTTAACCACATTCTACTGAACAATGAGTCTGATACAAATATAACCACATTCTACTGAACAATGAGTCTGATACACATATAACCACATTCTACTGAACAATGAGTCTGACACAAATATAACCACATTCTACTGAACAATGAGTCTGATACAAATATAACCAACCACATTCTACTGAACAATGAGTCTGATACAAATATAACCAACCACATTCTACTGAACAATGAGTCTGACACAAATATAACCACATTCTACTGAACAATGAGTCTGATACAAATATAACCAACCACATTCTACTGAACAATGAGTCTGATACAAATATAACCAACCACATTCTACTGAACAATGAGTCTGACACAAATATAACCACATTCTACTGAACAATGAGTCTGACACAAATATAACCACATTCTACTGAACAATGAGTCTGATACAAATATAACCACATTCTACTGAACAATGAGTCTGATACAAATATAACCACATTCTACTGAACAATGAGTCTGATACAAATATAACCACATTCTACTGAACAATGAGTCTGATACAAATATAACCACATTCTACTGAACAATGAGTCTGATACAAATGTAACCACATTCTACTGAACAATGAGTCTGATACACATATAACCACATTCTACTGAACAATGAGTCTGATACAGATATAACCACATTCTACTGAACAATGAGTCTGATACAAATATACCACATTCTACTGAACAATGAGTCTGACACAAATATAACCACATTCTACTGAACAATGAGTCTGATACAAATATAACCACATTCTACTGAACAATGAGTCTGATACAAATATAACCACATTCTACTGAACAATGAGTCTGACACAAATATAACCACATTCTACTGAACAATGAGTCTGATACAAATATAACCAACCACATTCTACTGAACAATGAGTCTTATACAAATATAACCACATTCTACTGAACAATGAGTCTGATACACATATAACCACATTCTACTGAACAATGAGTCTGATACAAATATAACCACATTCTACTGAACAATGAGTCTGATACAAATATAACCACATTCTACTGAACAATGAGTCTGATACAAAAATAACCACATTCTACTGAACAATGAGTCTGATACAAATATAACCACATTCTACTGAACAATGAGTCTGATACAAATATAACAACATTCTACTGAACAATGAGTCTGATACAATTATAACCACATTCTACTGAACAATGAGTCTGATACACATATAACCACATTCTACTGAACAATGAGTCTGATACACATATAAACACATTCTACTGAACAATGAGTCTGATACAAATATAACCACATTCTACTGAACAATGAGTCTGATACAAATATAACCACATTCTACTGAACAATGAGTCTGATACAAATATAACCAACCACATTCTACTGAACAATGAGTCTGATACAAATATAACCACATTCTACTGAACAATGAGTCTGATACACATATAACCACTTTCTACTGAACAATGAGTCTGATACAAATATAACCACATTCTACTGAACAATGAGTCTGATACAAATATAACCACATTCTACTGAACAATGAGTCTGATACAAATATAACCAACCACATTCTACTGAACAATGAGTCTGATACAAATATAACCACATTCTACTGAACAATGAGTCTGATACAAATATAACCAACCACATTTTACTGAACAATGAGTCTGATACAAATATAACCACATTCTACTGAACAATGAGTCTGATACAAATATAACCACATTCTACTGAACAATGAGTCTGATACAAATATAACCACATTCTACTGAACAATGAGTCTGATACAAATATAACCACATTCTACTGAACAATGAGTCTGATACAAATATAACCACATTCTACTGAACAATGAGTCTGATACAAATATAACCAACCACATTCTACTGAACAATGAGTCTGACACATATGTAACCACATTCTACTGAACAATGAGTCTGATACAAATATAACCACATTCTACTGAACAATGAGTCTGATACTAATATAACCAACCACATTCTACTGAACAATGAGTCTGATACAAATATAACCACATTCTACTGAACAATGAGTCTGATACAAATATAACCACATTCTACTGAACAATGAGTCTGATACACATATAACCACATTCTACTGAACAATGAGTCTGATACAAATATAACAACATTCTACTGAACAATGAGTCTGATACACATATAACCACATTCTACTGAACAATGAGTCTGATACAAATATAACCAACCACATTCTACTGAACAATGAGTCTGATACAAATATAACCAACCACATTCTACTGAACAATGAGTCTGATACACATATAACCACATTCTACTGAACAATGAGTCTGATACAAATACAACAACATTCTACTGAACAATGAGTCTGATACAATTATAACCACATTCTACTGAACAATGAGTCTGATACACATATAACCACATTCTGCTGAACAATGAGTCTGATACACATATAAACACATTCTACTGAACAATGAGTCTGATACAAATATAACCACATTCTACTGAACAATGAGTCTGATACAAATATAACCACATTCTACTGAACAATGAGTCTGATACAAATATAACCAACCACATTCTACTGAACAATGAGTATGATACAAATATAAACACATTCTACTGAACAATGAGTCTGATACAAATATAACCACATTCTACTGAACAATGAGTCTGATACAAATATAACCACATTCTACTGAACAATGAGTCTGATACAAATATAACCAACCACATTCTACTGAACAATGAGTCTGATACAAATATAACCACATTCTACTGAACAATGAGTCTGATACACATATAACCACTTTCTACTGAACAATGAGTCTGATACAAATATAACCACATTCTACTGAACAATGAGTCTGATACAAATATAACCACATTCTACTGAACAATGAGTCTGATACAAATATAACCAACCACATTCTACTGAACAATGAGTCTGATACAAATATAACCACATTCTACTGAACAATGAGTCTGATACAAATATAACCAACCACATTTTACTGAACAATGAGTCTGATACAAATATAACCACATTCTACTGAACAATGAGTCTGATACAAATATAACCACATTCTACTGAACAATGAGTCTGATACAAATATAACCACATTCTACTGAACAATGAGTCTGATACAAATATAACCACATTCTACTGAACAATGAGTCTGATACAAATATAACCACATTCTACTGAACAATGAGTCTGATACAAATATAACCAACCACATTCTACTGAACAATGAGTCTGACACATATGTAACCACATTCTACTGAACAATGAGTCTGATACAAATATAACCACATTCTACTGAACAATGAGTCTGATACTAATATAACCAACCACATTCTACTGAACAATGAGTCTGATACAAATATAACCACATTCTACTGAACAATGAGTCTGATACAAATATAACCACATTCTACTGAACAATGAGTCTGATACACATATAACCACATTCTACTGAACAATGAGTCTGATACAAATATAACAACATTCTACTGAACAATGAGTCTGATACACATATAACCACATTCTACTGAACAATGAGTCTGATACAAATATAACCAACCACATTCTACTGAACAATGAGTCTGATACAAATATAACCAACCACATTCTACTGAACAATGAGTCTGATACACATATAACCACATTCTACTGAACAATGAGTCTGATACAAATATAACAACATTCTACTGAACAATGAGTCTGATACACATATAACCACATTCTACTGAACAATGAGTCTGATACAAATATAACCAACCACATTCTACTGAACAATGAGTCTGATACAAATATAACCAACCACATTCTACTGAACAATGAGTCTGATACACATATAACCACATTCTACTGAACAATGAGTCTGATACAAATACAACAACATTCTACTGAACAATGAGTCTGATACAATTATAACCACATTCTACTGAACAATGAGTCTGATACACATATAACCACATTCTGCTGAACAATGAGTCTGATACACATATAAACACATTCTACTGAACAATGAGTCTGATACAAATATAACCACATTCTACTGAACAATGAGTCTGATACAAATATAACCACATTCTACTGAACAATGAGTCTGATACAAATATAACCAACCACATTCTACTGAACAATGAGTATGATACAAATATAAACACATTCTACTGAACAATGAGTCTGATACAAATATAACCACATTCTACTGAACAATGAGTCTGATACAAATATAACCACATTCTACTGAACAATGAGTCTGATACAAATATAACCAACCACATTCTACTGAACAATGAGTCTGATACAAATATAACCACATTCTACTGAACAATGAGTCTGATACACATATAACCACTTTCTACTGAACAATGAGTCTGATACAAATATAACCACATTCTACTGAACAATGAGTCTGATACAAATATAACCACATTCTACTGAACAATGAGTCTGATACAAATATAACCAACCACATTCTACTGAACAATGAGTCTGATACAAATATAACCACATTCTACTGAACAATGAGTCTGATACAAATATAACCAACCACATTTTACTGAACAATGAGTCTGATACAAATATAACCACATTCTACTGAACAATGAGTCTGATACAAATATAACCACATTCTACTGAACAATGAGTCTGATACAAATATAACCACATTCTACTGAACAATGAGTCTGATACAAATATAACCACATTCTACTGAACAATGAGTCTGATACAAATATAACCACATTCTACTGAACAATGAGTCTGATACAAATATAACCAACCACATTCTACTGAACAATGAGTCTGACACATATGTAACCACATTCTACTGAACAATGAGTCTGATACAAATATAACCACATTCTACTGAACAATGAGTCTGATACTAATATAACCAACCACATTCTACTGAACAATGAGTCTGATACAAATATAACCACATTCTACTGAACAATGAGTCTGATACAAATATAACCACATTCTACTGAACAATGAGTCTGATACACATATAACCACATTCTACTGAACAATGAGTCTGATACAAATATAACAACATTCTACTGAACAATGAGTCTGATACACATATAACCACATTCTACTGAACAATGAGTCTGATACAAATATAACCAACCACATTCTACTGAACAATGAGTCTGATACAAATATAACCAACCACATTCTACTGAACAATGAGTCTGATACACATATAACCACATTCTACTGAACAATGAGTCTGATACAAATACAACAACATTCTACTGAACAATGAGTCTGATACAATTATAACCACATTCTACTGAACAATGAGTCTGATACACATATAACCACATTCTGCTGAACAATGAGTCTGATACACATATAAACACATTCTACTGAACAATGAGTCTGATACAAATATAACCACATTCTACTGAACAATGAGTCTGATACAAATATAACCACATTCTACTGAACAATGAGTCTGATACAAATATAACCAACCACATTCTACTGAACAATGAGTATGATACAAATATAACCACATTCTACTGAACAATGAGTCTGATACACATATAACCACTTTCTACTGAACAATGAGTCTGATACAAATATAACCACATTCTACTGAACAATGAGTCTGATACAAATATAACCACATTCTACTGAACAATGAGTCTGATACAAATATAACCACATTCTACTGAACAATGAGTCTGATACAAATATAACCACATTCTACTGAACAATGAGTCTGATACAAATATAACCACATTCTACTGAACAATGAGTCTGATACAAATATAACCAACCACATTCTACTGAACAATGAGTCTGATACAAATATAACCACATTCTACTGAACAATGAGTCTGATACAAATATAACCAACCACATTCTACTGAACAATGAGTCTGATACAAATATAACCAACCACATTCTACTGAACAATGAGTCTGATACAAATATAACCACATTCTACTGAACAATGAGTCTGATACAAATATAACCAACCACATTCTACTGAACAATGAGTCTGATACAAATATAACCAACCACATTCTACTGAACAATGAGTCTGATACAAATATAACCAACCACATTCTACTGAACAATGAGTCTGATAAAAATATAACCAACCACATTCTACTGAACAATGAGTCTGATACAAATGTAACCACATTCTACTGAACAATGAGTCTGATACAAATATAACCACATTCTACTGAACAATGAGTCTGATACAAATATAACCAACCACATTCTACTGAACAATGAGTCTGATACAAATATAACCACATTCTACTGAACAATGAGTCTGATACAAATATAACCAACCACATTCTACTGAACAATGAGTCTGATACAAATATAACCAACCACATTCTACTGAACAATGAGTCTGACACATATGTAACCACATTCTACTGAACAATGAGTCTGATACAAATATAACCACATTCTACTGAACAATGAGTCTGATACAAATATAACCAACCACATTCTACTGAACAATGAGTCTGATACAAATAAAACCAACCACATTCTACTGAACAATGAGTCTGATACAAATATAACCAACCACATTCTACTGAACAATGAGTCTGATACAAATATAACCAACCACATTCTACTGAACAATGAGTCTGATACAAATGTAACCACATTCTACTGAACAATGAGTCTGATACAAATATAACCACATTCTACTGAACAATGAGTCTGATACAAATATAACCAACCACATTCTACTGAACAATGAGTCTGATACAAATATAACCACATTCTACTGAACAATGAGTCTGATACAAATATAACCAACCACATTCTACTGAACAATGAGTCTGATACAAATATAACCAACCACATTCTACTGAACAATGAGTCTGACACATATGTAACCACATTCTACTGAACAATGAGTCTGATACAAATATAACCACATTCTACTGAACAATGAGTCTGATACAAATATAACCAACCACATTCTACTGAACAATGAGTCTGATACAAATAAAACCAACCACATTCTACTGAACAATGAGTCTGATACAAATATAACCAACCACATTCTACTGAACAATGAGTCTGATACAAATATAACCACATTCTACTGAACAATGAGTCTGATACAAATATAACCAACCACATTTTACTGAACAATGAGTCTGATACAAATATAACCACATTCTACTGAACAATGAGTCTGATACAAATATAACCACATTCTACTGAACAATGAGTCTGATACAAATATAACCACATTCTACTGAACAATGAGTCTGATACAAATATAACCAACCACATTCTACTGAACAATGAGTCTGATACAAATATAACCAACCACATTCTACTGAACAATGAGTCTGATACAAATATAACCACATTCTACTGAACAATGAGTCTGATACAAATATAACCAACCACATTCTACAGAACAATGAGTCTGATACAAATATAACCAACCACATTCTACTGAACAATGAGTCTGATACAAATATAACCACATTCTACTGAACAATGAGTCTGATACAAATATAACCAACCACATTCTACTGAACAATGAGTCTGATAAAAATATAACCAACCACATTCTACTGAACAATGAGTCTGATACAAATGTAACCACATTTTACTGAACAATGAGTCTGATACAAATATAACCACATTCTACTGAACAATGAGTCTGATACAAATATAACCAACCACATTCTACTGAACAATGAGTCTGATACAAATATAACCACATTCTACTGAACAATGAGTCTGATACAAATATAACCAACCACATTCTACTGAACAATGAGTCTGATACAAATATAACCAACCACATTCTACTGAACAATGAGTCTGACACATATGTAACCACATTCTACTGAACAATGAGTCTGATACAAATATAACCACATTCTACTGAACAATGAGTCTGATACAAATATAACCAACCACATTCTACTGAACAATGAGTCTGATACAAATAAAACCAACCACATTCTACTGAACAATGAGTCTGATACAAATATAACCAACCACATTCTACTGAACAATGAGTCTGATACAAATATAACCAACCACATTCTACTGAACAATGAGTCTGATACAAATATAACCAACCACATTCTACTGAACAATGAGTCTGATACAAATGTAACCACATTCTAATGAACAATGAGTCTGATACAAATATAACCACATTCTACTGAACAATGAGTCTGATACAAATATAACCACATTCTACTGAACAATGAGTCTGATACAAATATAACCAACCACATTCTACTGAACAATGAGTCTGATACAAATATAACCACATTCTACTGAACAATGAGTCTGATACAAATATAACCAACCACATTCTACTGAACAATGAGTCTAATACAAATGTAACCACATTCTACTGAACAATGAGTCTGATACAAATATAACCACATTCTACTGAACAATGAGTCTGATACAAATATAACCAACCACATTCTACTGAACAATGAGTATGATACAAATATAACCACATTCTACTGAACAATGAGTCTGATACACATATAACCACTTTCTACTGAACAATGAGTCTGATACAAATATAACCACATTCTACTGAACAATGAGTCTGATACAAATATAACCACATTCTACTGAACAATGAGTCTGATACAAATATAACCAACCACATTCTACTGAACAATGAGTCTGATACAAATATAACCACATTCTACTGAACAATGAGTCTGATACAAATATAACCAACCACATTTTACTGAACAATGAGTCTGATACAAATATAACCACATTCTACTGAACAATGAGTCTGATACAAATATAACCACATTCTACTGAACAATGAGTCTGATACAAATATAACCACATTCTACTGAACAATGAGTCTGATACAAATATAACCACATTCTACTGAACAATGAGTCTGATACAAATATAACCAACCACATTCTACTGAACAATGAGTCTGATACAAATATAACCACATTCTACTGAACAATGAGTCTGATACAAATATAACCAACCACATTCTACTGAACAATGAGTCTGATACAAATATAACCAACCACATTCTACTGAACAATGAGTCTGATACAAATATAACCACATTCTACTGAACAATGAGTCTGATACAAATATAACAGACCACATTCTACTGAACAATGAGTCTGATACAAATATAACCAACCACATTCTACTGAACAATGAGTCTGATACAAATATAACCAACCACATTCTACTGAACAATGAGTCTGATAAAAATATAACCAACCACATTCTACTGAACAATGAGTCTGATACAAATGTAACCACATTCTACTGAACAATGAGTCTGATACAAATATAACCACATTCTACTGAACAATGAGTCTGATACAAATATAACCAACCACATTCTACTGAACAATGAGTCTGATACAAATATAACCACATTCTACTGAACAATGAGTCTGATACAAATATAACCAACCACATTCTACTGAACAATGAGTCTGATACAAATATAACCAACCACATTCTACTGAACAATGAGTCTGACACATATGTAACCACATTCTACTGAACAATGAGTCTGATACAAATATAACCACATTCTACTGAACAATGAGTCTGATACAAATATAACCAACCACATTCTACTGAACAATGAGTCTGATACAAATAAAACCAACCACATTCTACTGAACAATGAGTCTGATACAAATATAACCAACCACATTCTACTGAACAATGAGTCTGATACAAATATAACCACATTCTACTGAACAATGAGTCTGATACAAATATAACCAACCACATTTTACTGAACAATGAGTCTGATACAAATATAACCACATTCTACTGAACAATGAGTCTGATACAGATATAACCACATTCTACTGAACAATGAGTCTGATACAAATATAACCACATTCTACTGAACAATGAGTCTGATACAAATATAACCACATTCTACTGAACAATGAGTCTGATACAAATATAACCAACCACATTCTACTGAACAATGAGTCTGATACAAATATAACCACATTCTACTGAACAATGAGTCTGATACAAATATAACCAACCACATTCTACTGAACAATGAGTCTGATACAAATATAACCAACCACATTCTACTGAACAATGAGTCTGATACAAATATAACCACATTCTACTGAACAATGAGTCTGATACAAATATAACCAACCACATTCTACTGAACAATGAGTCTGATACAAATATAACCAACCACATTCTACTGAACAATGAGTCTGATACAAATATAACCAACCACATTCTACTGAACAATGAGTCTGATAAAAATATAACCAACCACATTCTACTGAACAATGAGTCTGATACAAATGTAACCACATTCTACTGAACAATGAGTCTGATACAAATATAACCACATTCTACTGAACAATGAGTCTGATACAAATATAACCAACCACATTCTACTGAACAATGAGTCTGATACAAATATAACCACATTCTACTGAACAATGAGTCTGATACAAATATAACCAACCACATTCTACTGAACAATGAGTCTGATACAAATATAACCAACCACATTCTACTGAACAATGAGTCTGACACATATGTAACCACATTCTACTGAACAATGAGTCTGATACAAATATAACCACATTCTACTGAACAATGAGTCTGATACAAATATAACCAACCACATTCTACTGAACAAAGAGTCTGATACAAATAAAACCAACCACATTCTACTGAACAATGAGTCTGATACAAATATAACCAACCACATTCTACTGAACAATGAGTCTGATACAAATATAACCAACCACATTCTACTGAACAATGAGTCTGATACAAATATAACCAACCACATTCTACTGAACAATGAGTCTGATACAAATGTAACCACATTCTAATGAACAATGAGTCTGATACAAATATAACCACATTCTACTGAACAATGAGTCTGATACAAATATAACCAACCACATTCTACTGAACAATGAGTCTGATACAAATATAACCACATTCTACTGAACAATGAGTCTGATACAAATATAACCAACCACATTCTACTGAACAATGAGTCTGATACAAATATAACCAACCACATTCTACTGAACAATGAGTCTAATACAAATGTAACCACATTCTACTGAACAATGAGTCTGATACAAATATAACCACATTCTACTGAACAATGAGTCTGATACAAATATAACCAACCACATTCTACTGAACAATGAGTCTGATACAAATGTAACCACATTCTACTGAACAATGAGTCTGATACAAATATAACCACATTCTACTGAACAATGAGTCTGATACAAATATAACCACATTCTACTGAACAATGAGTCTGATACAAATATAACCACATTCTACTGAACAATGAGTCTGATACAAATATAACCAACCACATTCTACTGAACAATGAGTCTGATACAAATATAACCACATTCTACTGAACAATGAGTCTGATACAAATATAACCAACCACATTCTACTGAACAATGAGTCTGATACAAATATAACCAACCACATTCTACTGAACAATGAGTCTGACACATATGTAACCACATTCTACTGAACAATGAGTCTGATACAAATATAACCACATTCTACTGAACAATGAGTCTGATACAAATATAACCAACCACATTCTACTGAACAATGAGTCTGATACAAATATAACCAACCACATTCTACTGAACAATGAGTCTGATACAAATATAACCAACCACATTCTACTGAACAATGAGTCTGATACAAATGTAACCACATTCTAATGAACAATGAGTCTGATACAAATATAACCACATTCTACTGAACAATGAGTCTGATACAAATATAACCAATCACATTCTACTGAACAATGAGTCTGATACAAATATAACCACATTCTACTGAACAATGAGTCTGATACAAATATAACCACATTCTACTGAACAATGAGTCTGATACAAATGTAACCACATTCTACTGAACAATGAGTCTGATACACATATAACCACATTCTACTGAACAATGAGTCTGATACAAATATAACCACATTCTACTGAACAATGAGTCTGATACAAAAATAACCACATTCTACTGAACAATGAGTCTGATACAAATATAACCACATTCTACTGAACAATGAGTCTGATACAAATATAACCACATTCTACTGAACAATGAGTCTGATACAAATATAACCACATTCTACTGAACAATGAGTCTGATACAAATATAACCACATTCTACTGAACAATGAGTCTGATACAAATATAACCACATTCTACTGAACAATGAGTCTGATACAAATATAACCAACCACATTCTACTGAACAATGAGTCTGATACAAATATAACCACATTCTACTGAACAATGAGTCTGATACACATATAACCACTTTCTACTGAACAATGAGTCTGATACAAATATAACCACATTCTACTGAACAATGAGTCTGATACAAATATAACCACATTCTACTGAACAATGAGTCTGATACAAATATAACCAACCACATTCTACTGAACAATGAGTCTGATACAAATATAACCACATTCTACTGAACAATGAGTCTGATACAAATATAACCAACCACATTTTACTGAACAATGAGTCTGATACAAATATAACCACATTCTACTGAACAATGAGTCTGATACAAATATAACCACATTCTACTGAACAATGAGTCTGATACAAATATAACCACATTCTACTGAACAATGAGTCTGATACAAATATAACCACATTCTACTGAACAATGAGTCTGATACAAATATAACCACATTCTACTGAACAATGAGTCTGATACAAATATAACCAACCACATTCTACTGAACAATGAGTCTGATACAAATATAACCAACCACATTCTACTGAACAATGAGTCTGATACAAATATAACCAACCACATTCTACTGAACAATGAGTCTGATACAAATATAACCACATTCTACTGAACAATGAGTCTGATACAAATATAACCACATTCTACTGAACAATGAGTCTGATACAAATATAACCAACCACATTCTACTGAACAATGAGTCTGATACAAATATAACCACATTCTACTGAACAATGAGTCTGATACAAATATAACCACATTCTACTGAACAATGAGTCTGATACAAATATAACCAACCACATTCTACTGAACAATGAGTCTGATACAAATATAACCAACCACATTCTACTGAACAATGAGTCTGATACAAATATAACCAACCACATTCTACTGAACAATGAGTCTGATACAAATATAACCACATTCTACTGAACAATGAGTCTGATACACATATAACCACTTTCTACTGAACAATGAGTCTGATACAAATATAACCACATTCTACTGAACAATGAGTCTGATACAAATATAACCACATTCTACTGAACAATGAGTCTGATACAAATATAACCAACCACATTCTACTGAACAATGAGTCTGATACAAATATAACCACATTCTACTGAACAATGAGTCTGATACAAATATAACCAACCACATTTTACTGAACAATGAGTCTGATACAAATATAACCACATTCTACTGAACAATGAGTCTGATACAAATATAACCACATTCTACTGAACAATGAGTCTGATACAAATATAACCACATTCTACTGAACAATGAGTCTGATACAAATATAACCACATTCTACTGAACAATGAGTCTGATACAAATATAACCACATTCTACTGAACAATGAGTCTGATACAAATATAACCAACCACATTCTACTGAACAATGAGTCTGATACAAATATAACCAACCACATTCTACTGAACAATGAGTCTGATACAAATATAACCAACCACATTCTACTGAACAATGAGTCTGATACAAATATAACCAACCACATTCTACTGAACAATGAGTCTGATACAAATGTAACCACATTCTAATGAACAATGAGTCTGATACAAATATAACCACATTCTACTGAACAATGAGTCTGATACAAATATAACCACATTCTACTGAACAATGAGTCTGATACAAATATAACCAACCACATTCTACTGAACAATGAGTCTGATACAAATATAACCACATTCTACTGAACAATGAGTCTGATACAAATATAACCAACCACATTCTACTGAACAATGAGTCTAATACAAATGTAACCACATTCTACTGAACAATGAGTCTGATACAAATATAACCACATTCTACTGAACAATGAGTCTGATACAAATATAACCAACCACATTCTACTGAACAATGAGTCTGATACAAATGTAACCACATTCTACTGAACAATGAGTCTGATACAAATATAACCACATTCTACTGAACAATGAGTCTGATACAAATATAACCACATTCTACTGAACAATGAGTCTGATACAAATATAACCACATTCTACTGAACAATGAGTCTGATACAAATATAACCAACCACATTCTACTGAACAATGAGTCTGATACAAATATAACCACATTCTACTGAACAATGAGTCTGATACAAATATAACCAACCACATTCTACTGAACAATGAGTCTGATACAAATATAACCAACCACATTCTACTGAACAATGAGTCTGACACATATGTAACCACATTCTACTAAACAATGAGTCTGATACAAATATAACCACATTCTACTGAACAATGAGTCTGATACAAATATAACCAACCACATTCTACTGAACAATGAGTCTGATACAAATATAACCAACCACATTCTACTGAACAATGAGTCTGATACAAATATAACCAACCACATTCTACTGAACAATGAGTCTGATACAAATGTAACCACATTCTAATGAACAATGAGTCTGATACAAATATAACCACATTCTACTGAACAATGAGTCTGATACAAATATAACCAACCACATTCTACTGAACAATGAGTCTGATACAAATATAACCAATCACATTCTACTGAACAATGAGTCTGATACAAATATAACCACATTCTACTGAACAATGAGTCTGATACAAATATAACCACATTCTACTGAACAATGAGTCTGATACAAATGTAACCACATTCTACTGAACAATGAGTCTGATACACATATAACCACATTCTACTGAACAATGAGTCTGATACAAATATAACCACATTCTACTGAACAATGAGTCTGATACAAAAATAACCACATTCTACTGAACAATGAGTCTGATACAAATATAACCACATTCTACTGAACAATGAGTCTGATACAAATATAACCACATTCTACTGAACAATGAGTCTGATACAAATATAACCACATTCTACTGAACAATGAGTCTGATACAAATATAACCACATTCTACTGAACAATGAGTCTGATACAAATATAACCAACCACATTCTACTGAACAATGAGTCTGATACAAATATAACCACATTCTACTGAACAATGAGTCTGATACAAATATAACCAACCACATTCTACTGAACAATGAGTCTGATACAAATATAACCACATTCTACTGAACAATGAGTCTGATACACATATAACCACTTTCTACTGAACAATGAGTCTGATACAAATATAACCACATTCTACTGAACAATGAGTCTGATACAAATATAACCACATTCTACTGAACAATGAGTCTGATACAAATATAACCAACCACATTCTACTGAACAATGAGTCTGATACAAATATAACCACATTCTACTGAACAATGAGTCTGATACAAATATAACCAACCACATTTTACTGAACAATGAGTCTGATACAAATATAACCACATTCTACTGAACAATGAGTCTGATACAAATATAACCACATTCTACTGAACAATGAGTCTGATACAAATATAACCACATTCTACTGAACAATGAGTCTGATACAAATATAACCACATTCTACTGAACAATGAGTCTGATACAAATATAACCACATTCTACTGAACAATGAGTCTGATACAAATATAACCAACCACATTCTACTGAACAATGAGTCTGATACAAATATAACCAACCACATTCTACTGAACAATGAGTCTGATACAAATATAACCAACCACATTCTACTGAACAATGAGTCTGATACAAATATAACCACATTCTACTGAACAATGAGTCTGATACAAATATAACCACATTCTACTGAACAATGAGTCTGATACAAATATAACCAACCACATTCTACTGAACAATGAGTCTGATACAAATATAACCACATTCTACTGAACAATGAGTCTGATACACATATAACCACTTTCTACTGAACAATGAGTCTGATACAAATATAACCACATTCTACTGAACAATGAGTCTGATACAAATATAACCACATTCTACTGAACAATGAGTCTGATACAAATATAACCACATTCTACTGAACAATGAGTCTGATACAAATATAACCACATTCTACTGAACAATGAGTCTGACACAAATATAACCACATTCTACTGAACAATGAGTCTGATACAAATATAACCACATTCTACTGAACAATGAGTCTGATACAAATATAACCAACCACATTCTACTGAACAATGAGTCTGATACAAATATAACCATATTCTACTGAACAATGAGTTTGACACAAATATAACCACATTCTACTGAACAATGAGTCTGATACAAATATAACCACATTCTACTGAACAATGAGTCTGACACAAATGTAACCACATTCTACTGAACAATGAGTCTGATACAAATTTAACCACATTCTACTGAACAATGAGTCTGATACAAATATAACCACATTCTACTGAACAATGAGTCTGATACACATATAACCACATTCTACTGAACAATGAGTCTGACACAAATATAACCACATTCTACTGAACAATGAGTCTGATACAAATATAACCAACCACATTCTACTGAACAATGAGTCTGAAACAAAAATATAACCAACCACATTCTACTGAACAATGAGTCTGACACAAATATAACCACATTCTACTGAACAATGAGTCTGATACAAATATAACCAACCACATTCTACTGAACAATGAGTCTGATACAAATATAACCAACCACATTCTACTGAACAATGAGTCTGACACAAATATAACCACATTCTACTGAACAATGAGTCTGACACAAATATAACCACATTCTACTGAACAATGAGTCTGATACAAATATAACCACATTCTACTGAACAATGAGTCTGATACAAATATAACCACATTCTACTGAACAATGAGTCTGATACAAATATAACCACATTCTACTGAACAATGAGTCTGATACAAATATAACCACATTCTACTGAACAATGAGTCTGATACAAATGTAACCACATTCTACTGAACAATGAGTCTGATACACATATAACCACATTCTACTGAACAATGAGTCTGATACAGATATAACCACATTCTACTGAACAATGAGTCTGATACAAATATACCACATTCTACTGAACAATGAGTCTGACACAAATATAACCACATTCTACTGAACAATGAGTCTGATACAAATATAACCACATTCTACTGAACAATGAGTCTGATACAAATATAACCACATTCTACTGAACAATGAGTCTGACACAAATATAACCACATTCTACTGAACAATGAGTCTGATACAAATATAACCAACCACATTCTACTGAACAATGAGTCTTATACAAATATAACCACATTCTACTGAACAATGAGTCTGATACACATATAACCACATTCTACTGAACAATGAGTCTGATACAAATATAACCACATTCTACTGAACAATGAGTCTGATACAAATATAACCACATTCTACTGAACAATGAGTCTGATACAAAAATAACCAACCACATTCTACTGAACAATGAGTCTGATACAAATATAACCACATTCTACTGAACAATGAGTCTGATACACATATAACCACTTTCTACTGAACAATGAGTCTGATACAAATATAACCACATTCTACTGAACAATGAGTCTGATACAAATATAACCACATTCTACTGAACAATGAGTCTGATACAAATATAACCAACCACATTCTACTGAACAATGAGTCTGATACAAATATAACCACATTCTACTGAACAATGAGTCTGATACAAATATAACCAACCACATTCTACTGAACAATGAGTCTGATACAAATATAACCACATTCTACTGAACAATGAGTCTGATACAAATATAACCAACCACATTCTACTGAACAATGAGTCTGATACAAATATAACCACATTCTACTGAACAATGAGTCTGATACAAATATAACCACATTCTACTGAACAATGAGTCTGATACAAATATAACCACATTCTACTGAACAATGAGTCTGATACAAATATAACCACATTCTACTGAACAATGAGTCTGATACAAATATAACCAACCACATTCTACTGAACAATGAGTCTGATACAAATATAACCACATTCTACTGAACAATGAGTCTGATACAAATATAACCAACCACATTCTACTGAACAATGAGTCTGATACAAATATAACCACATTCTACTGAACAATGAGTCTGATACACATATAACCACTTTCTACTGAACAATGAGTCTGACACAAATATAACCACATTCTACTGAACAATGAGTCTGATACAAATATAACCAACCACATTCTACTGAACAATGAGTCTGATACAAATATAACCATATTCTACTGAACAATGAGTCTGATACAAATATAACCAACCACATTCTACTGAACAATGAGTCTGATACAAATATAACCACATTCTACTGAACAATGAGTCTGATACAAATATAACCAACCACATTCTACTGAACAATGAGTCTGATACAAATATAACCACATTCTACTGAACAATGAGTCTGATACAAATATAACCACATTCTACTGAACAATGAGTCTGATACAAATTTAACCACATTCTACTGAACAATGAGTCTGATACAAATATAACCACATTCTACTGAACAATGAGTCTGATACACATATAACCACATTCTACTGAACAATGAGTCTGACACAAATGTAACCACATTCTACTGAACAATGAGTCTGATACAAATTTAACCACATTCTACTGAACAATGAGTCTGATACAAATATAACCACATTCTACTGAACAATGAGTCTGATACACATATAACCACATTCTACTGAACAATGAGTCTGATACAAATATAACCACATTCTACTGAACAATGAGTCTGATACAAATATAACCACATTCTACTGAACAATGAGTCTGATACAAATATAACCAACCACATTCTACTGAACAATGAGTCTGATACAAATATAACCAACCACATTCTACTGAACAATGAGTCTGATACAAATATAACCAACCACATTCTACTGAACAATGAGTCTGATACAAATATAACCACATTCTACTGAACAATGAGTCTGATACAAATATAACCACATTCTACTGAACAATGAGTCTGATACAAATATAACCAACCACATTCTACTGAACAATGAGTCTGATACAAATATAACCACATTCTACTGAACAATGAGTCTGATACACATATAACCACTTTCTACTGAACAATGAGTCTGATACAAATATAACCACATTCTACTGAACAATGAGTCTGATACAAATATAACCACATTCTACTGAACAATGAGTCTGATACAAATATAACCACATTCTACTGAACAATGAGTCTGATACAAATATAACCACATTCTACTGAACAATGAGTCTGACACAAATATAACCACATTCTACTGAACAATGAGTCTGATACAAATATAACCACATTCTACTGAACAATGAGTCTGATACAAATATAACCAACCACATTCTACTGAACAATGAGTCTGATACAAATATAACCATATTCTACTGAACAATGAGTTTGACACAAATATAACCACATTCTACTGAACAATGAGTCTGATACAAATATAACCACATTCTACTGAACAATGAGTCTGACACAAATGTAACCACATTCTACTGAACAATGAGTCTGATACAAATTTAACCACATTCTACTGAACAATGAGTCTGATACAAATATAACCACATTCTACTGAACAATGAGTCTGATACACATATAACCACATTCTACTGAACAATGAGTCTGACACAAATATAACCACATTCTACTGAACAATGAGTCTGATACAAATATAACCAACCACATTCTACTGAACAATGAGTCTGATACAAATATAACCAACCACATTCTACTGAACAATGAGTCTGACACAAATATAACCACATTCTACTGAACAATGAGTCTGATACAAATATAACCAACCACATTCTACTGAACAATGAGTCTGATACAAATATAACCAACCACATTCTACTGAACAATGAGTCTGACACAAATATAACCACATTCTACTGAACAATGAGTCTGACACAAATATAACCACATTCTACTGAACAATGAGTCTGATACAAATATAACCACATTCTACTGAACAATGAGTCTGATACAAATATAACCACATTCTACTGAACAATGAGTCTGATACAAATATAACCACATTCTACTGAACAATGAGTCTGATACAAATATAACCACATTCTACTGAACAATGAGTCTGATACAAATGTAACCACATTCTACTGAACAATGAGTCTGATACACATATAACCACATTCTACTGAACAATGAGTCTGATACAGATATAACCACATTCTACTGAACAATGAGTCTGATACAAATATACCACATTCTACTGAACAATGAGTCTGACACAAATATAACCACATTCTACTGAACAATGAGTCTGATACAAATATAACCACATTCTACTGAACAATGAGTCTGATACAAATATAACCACATTCTACTGAACAATGAGTCTGACACAAATATAACCACATTCTACTGAACAATGAGTCTGATACAAATATAACCAACCACATTCTACTGAACAATGAGTCTTATACAAATATAACCACATTCTACTGAACAATGAGTCTGATACACATATAACCACATTCTACTGAACAATGAGTCTGATACAAATATAACCACATTCTACTGAACAATGAGTCTGATACAAATATAACCACATTCTACTGAACAATGAGTCTGATACAAAAATAACCAACCACATTCTACTGAACAATGAGTCTGATACAAATATAACCACATTCTACTGAACAATGAGTCTGATACACATATAACCACTTTCTACTGAACAATGAGTCTGATACAAATATAACCACATTCTACTGAACAATGAGTCTGATACAAATATAACCACATTCTACTGAACAATGAGTCTGATACAAATATAACCAACCACATTCTACTGAACAATGAGTCTGATACAAATATAACCACATTCTACTGAACAATGAGTCTGATACAAATATAACCAACCACATTCTACTGAACAATGAGTCTGATACAAATATAACCACATTCTACTGAACAATGAGTCTGATACAAATATAACCAACCACATTCTACTGAACAATGAGTCTGATACAAATATAACCACATTCTACTGAACAATGAGTCTGATACAAATATAACCACATTCTACTGAACAATGAGTCTGATACAAATATAACCACATTCTACTGAACAATGAGTCTGATACAAATATAACCACATTCTACTGAACAATGAGTCTGATACAAATATAACCAACCACATTCTACTGAACAATGAGTCTGATACAAATATAACCACATTCTACTGAACAATGAGTCTGATACAAATATAACCAACCACATTCTACTGAACAATGAGTCTGATACAAATATAACCACATTCTACTGAACAATGAGTCTGATACACATATAACCACTTTCTACTGAACAATGAGTCTGACACAAATATAACCACATTCTACTGAACAATGAGTCTGATACAAATATAACCAACCACATTCTACTGAACAATGAGTCTGATACAAATATAACCATATTCTACTGAACAATGAGTCTGATACAAATATAACCAACCACATTCTACTGAACAATGAGTCTGATACAAATATAACCACATTCTACTGAACAATGAGTCTGATACAAATATAACCAACCACATTCTACTGAACAATGAGTCTGATACAAATATAACCACATTCTACTGAACAATGAGTCTGATACAAATATAACCACATTCTACTGAACAATGAGTCTGATACAAATTTAACCACATTCTACTGAACAATGAGTCTGATACAAATATAACCACATTCTACTGAACAATGAGTCTTATACACATATAACCACATTCTACTGAACAATGAGTCTGACACAAATGTAACCACATTCTACTGAACAATGAGTCTGATACAAATTTAACCACATTCTACTGAACAATGAGTCTGATACAAATATAACCACATTCTACTGAACAATGAGTCTGATACACATATAACCACATTCTACTGAACAATGAGTCTGACACAAATATAACCACATTCTACTGAACAATGAGTCTGATACAAATATAACCAACCACATTCTACTGAACAATGAGTCTGATACAAATATAACCAACCACATTCTACTGAACAATGAGTCTGACACAAATATAACCACATTCTACTGAACAATGAGTCTGATACAAATATAACCAACCACATTCTACTGAACAATGAGTCTGATACAAATATAACCAACCACATTCTACTGAACAATGAGTCTGACACAAATATAACCACATTCTACTGAACAATGAGTCTGACACAAATATAACCACATTCTACTGAACAATGAGTCTGATACAAATATAACCACATTCTACTGAACAATGAGTCTGATACAAATATAACCACATTCTACTGAACAATGAGTCTGATACAAATATAACCACATTCTACTGAACAATGAGTCTGATACAAATATAACCACATTCTACTGAACAATGAGTCTGATACAAATGTAACCACATTCTACTGAACAATGAGTCTGATACACATATAACCACATTCTACTGAACAATGAGTCTGATACAGATATAACCACATTCTACTGAACAATGAGTCTGATACAAATATACCACATTCTACTGAACAATGAGTCTGACACAAATATAACCACATTCTACTGAACAATGAGTCTGATACAAATATAACCACATTCTACTGAACAATGAGTCTGATACAAATATAACCACATTCTACTGAACAATGAGTCTGACACAAATATAACCACATTCTACTGAACAATGAGTCTGATACAAATATAACCAACCACATTCTACTGAACAATGAGTCTTATACAAATATAACCACATTCTACTGAACAATGAGTCTGATACACATATAACCACATTCTACTGAACAATGAGTCTGATACAAATATAACTACATTCTACTGAACAATGAGTCTGATACAAATATAACCACATTCTACTGAACAATGAGTCTGATACAAAAATAACCAACCACATTCTACTGAACAATGAGTCTGATACAAATATAACCACATTCTACTGAACAATGAGTCTGATACACATATAACCACTTTCTACTGAACAATGAGTCTGATACAAATATAACCACATTCTACTGAACAATGAGTCTGATACAAATATAACCACATTCTACTGAACAATGAGTCTGATACAAATATAACCAACCACATTCTACTGAACAATGAGTCTGATACAAATATAACCACATTCTACTGAACAATGAGTCTGATACAAATATAACCAACCACATTCTACTGAACAATGAGTCTGATACAAATATAACCACATTCTACTGAACAATGAGTCTGATACAAATATAACCAACCACATTCTACTGAACAATGAGTCTGATACAAATATAACCACATTCTACTGAACAATGAGTCTGATACAAATATAACCACATTCTACTGAACAATGAGTCTGATACAAATATAACCACATTCTACTGAACAATGAGTCTGATACAAATATAACCACATTCTACTGTACAATGAGTCTGATACAAATATAACCAACCACATTCTACTGAACAATGAGTCTGATACAAATATAACCACATTCTACTGAACAATGAGTCTGATACAAATATAACCAACCACATTCTACTGAACAATGAGTCTGATACAAATATAACCACATTCTACTGAACAATGAGTCTGATACACATATAACCACTTTCTACTGAACAATGAGTCTGATACAAATATAACCACATTCTACTGAACAATGAGTCTGATACAAATATAACCACATTCTACTGAACAATGAGTCTGACACAAATATAACCACATTCTACTGAACAATGAGTCTGATACAAATATAACCACATTCTACTGAACAATGAGTCTGATACAAATATAACCAACCACATTCTACTGAACAATGAGTCTGATACAAATATAACCATATTCTACTGAACAATGAGTCTGATACAAATATAACCAACCACATTCTACTGAACAATGAGTCTGATACAAATATAACCACATTCTACTGAACAATGAGTCTGATACAAATATAACCACATTCTACTGAACAATGAGTCTGACACAAATGTAACCACATTCTACTGAACAATGAGTCTGATACAAATTTAACCACATTCTACTGAACAATGAGTCTGATACAAATATAACCACATTCTACTGAACAATGAGTCTGATACACATATAACCACATTCTACTGAACAATGAGTCTGACACAAATATAACCACATTCTACTGAACAATGAGTCTGATACAAATATAACCAACCACATTCTACTGAACAATGAGTCTGATACAAATATAACCAACCACATTCTACTGAACAATGAGTCTGACACAAATATAACCACATTCTACTGAACAATGAGTCTGATACAAATATAACCAACCACATTCTACTGAACAATGAGTCTGATACAAATATAACCAACCACATTCTACTGAACAATGAGTCTGACACAAATATAACCACATTCTACTGAACAATGAGTCTGACACAAATATAACCACATTCTACTGAACAATGAGTCTGATACAAATATAACCACATTCTACTGAACAATGAGTCTGATACAAATATAACCACATTCTACTGAACAATGAGTCTGATACAAATATAACCACATTCTACTGAACAATGAGTCTGATACAAATATAACCACATTCTACTGAACAATGAGTCTGATACACATATAACCACATTCTACTGAACAATGAGTCTGATACAGATATAACCACATTCTACTGAACAATGAGTCTGATACAAATATACCACATTCTACTGAACAATGAGTCTGACACAAATATAACCACATTCTACTGAACAATGAGTCTGATACAAATATAACCACATTCTACTGAACAATGAGTCTGATACAAATATAACCACATTCTACTGAACAATGAGTCTGATACAAATATAACCACATTCTACTGAACAATGAGTCTGATACAAATATAACCAACCACATTCTACTGAACAATGAGTCTTATACAAATATAACCACATTCTACTGAACAATGAGTCTGATACACATATAATCACATTCTACTGAACAATGAGTCTGATACAAATATAACCACATTCTACTGAACAATGAGTCTGATACAAATATAACCACATTCTACTGAACAATGAGTCTGATACAAAAATAACCACATTCTACTGAACAATGAGTCTGATACAAATATAACCACATTCTACTGAACAATGAGTCTGATACAAATATAACAACATTCTACTGAACAATGAGTCTGATACAATTATAACCACATTCTACTGAACAATGAGTCTGATACACATATAACCACATTCTACTGAACAATGAGTCTGATACACATATAAACACATTCTACTGAACAATGAGTCTGATACAAATATAACCACATTCTACTGAACAATGAGTCTGATACAAATATAACCACATTCTACTGAACAATGAGTCTGATACAAATATAACCAACCACATTCTACTGAACAATGAGTCTGATACAAATATAACCACATTCTACTGAACAATGAGTCTGATACACATATAACCACTTTCTACTGAACAATGAGTCTGATACAAATATAACCACATTCTACTGAACAATGAGTCTGATACAAATATAACCACATTCTACTGAACAATGAGTCTGATACAAATATAACCAACCACATTCTACTGAACAATGAGTCTGATACAAATATAACCACATTCTACTGAACAATGAGTCTGATACAAATATAACCAACCACATTTTACTGAACAATGAGTCTGATACAAATATAACCACATTCTACTGAACAATGAGTCTGATACAAATATAACCACATTCTACTGAACAATGAGTCTGATACAAATATAACCACATTCTACTGAACAATGAGTCTGATACAAATATAACCAACCACATTCTACTGAACAATGAGTCTGATACAAATATAACCACATTCTACTGAACAATGAGTCTGATACAAATATAACCAACCACATTCTACTGAACAATGAGTCTGATACAAATATAACCAACCACATTCTACTGAACAATGAGTCTGACACATATGTAACCACATTCTACTGAACAATGAGTCTGATACAAATATAACCACATTCTACTGAACAATGAGTCTGATACTAATATAACCAACCACATTCTACTGAACAATGAGTCTGATACAAATATAACCACATTCTACTGAACAATGAGTCTGATACAAATATAACCACATTCTACTGAACAATGAGTCTGATACACATATAACCACATTCTACTGAACAATGAGTCTGATACAAATATAACAACATTCTACTGAACAATGAGTCTGATACACATATAACCACATTCTACTGAACAATGAGTCTGATACAAATATAACCAACCACATTCTACTGAACAATGAGTCTGATACAAATATAACCAACCACATTCTACTGAACAATGAGTCTGATACACATATAACCACATTCTACTGAACAATGAGTCTGATACAAATACAACAACATTCTACTGAACAATGAGTCTGATACAATTATAACCACATTCTACTGAACAATGAGTCTGATACACATATAACCACATTCTGCTGAACAATGAGTCTGATACACATATAAACACATTCTACTGAACAATGAGTCTGATACAAATATAACCACATTCTACTGAACAATGAGTCTGATACAAATATAACCAACCACATTCTACTGAACAATGAGTATGATACAAATATAACCACATTCTACTGAACAATGAGTCTGATACAAATATAACCACATTCTACTGAACAATGAGTCTGATACAAATATAACCACATTCTACTGAACAATGAGTCTGATACAAATATAACCAACCACATTCTACTGAACAATGAGTATGATACAAATATAACCACATTCTACTGAACAATGAGTCTGATACACATATAACCACTTTCTACTGAACAATGAGTCTGATACAAATATAACCACATTCTACTGAACAATGAGTCTGATACAAATATAACCACATTCTACTGAACAATGAGTCTGATACAAATATAACCAACCACATTCTACTGAACAATGAGTCTGATACAAATATAACCACATTCTACTGAACAATGAGTCTGATACAAATATAACCAACCACATTTTACTGAACAATGAGTCTGATACAAATATAACCACATTCTACTGAACAATGAGTCTGATACAAATATAACCACATTCTACTGAACAATGAGTCTGATACAAATATAACCACATTCTACTGAACAATGAGTCTGATACAAATATAACCACATTCTACTGAACAATGAGTCTGATACAAATATAACCAACCACATTCTACTGAACAATGAGTCTGATACAAATATAACCACATTCTACTGAACAATGAGTCTGATACAAATATAACCAACCACATTCTACTGAACAATGAGTCTGATACAAATATAACCAACCACATTCTACTGAACAATGAGTCTGACACATATGTAACGACATTCTACTGAACAATGAGTCTGATACAAATATAACCACATTCTACTGAACAATGAGTCTGATACTAATATAACCAACCACATTCTACTGAACAATGAGTCTGATACAAATATAACCACATTCTACTGAACAATGAGTCTGATACAAATATAACCACATTCTACTGAACAATGAGTCTGATACACATATAACCACATTCTACTGAACAATGAGTCTGATACAAATATAACAACATTCTACTGAACAATGAGTCTGATACACATATAACCACATTCTACTGAACAATGAGTCTGATACAAATATAACCAACCACATTCTACTGAACAATGAGTCTGATACAAATATAACCAACCACATTCTACTGAACAATGAGTCTGATACACATATAACCACATTCTACTGAACAATGAGTCTGATACAAATACAACAACATTCTACTGAACAATGAGTCTGATACAATTATAACCACATTCTACTGAACAATGAGTCTGATACACATATAACCACATTCTGCTGAACAATGAGTCTGATACACATATAAACACATTCTACTGAACAATGAGTCTGATACAAATATAACCACATTCTACTGAACAATGAGTCTGATACAAATATAACCACATTCTACTGAACAATGAGTCTGATACAAATATAACCAACCACATTCTACTGAACAATGAGTATGATACAAATATAACCACATTCTACTGAACAATGAGTCTGATACACATATAACCACTTTCTACTGAACAATGAGTCTGATACAAATATAACCACATTCTACTGAACAATGAGTCTGATACAAATATAACCACATTCTACTGAACAATGAGTCTGATACAAATATAACCAACCACATTCTACTGAACAATGAGTCTGATACAAATATAACCACATTCTACTGAACAATGAGTCTGATACAAATATAACCAACCACATTTTACTGAACAATGAGTCTGATACAAATATAACCACATTCTACTGAACAATGAGTCTGATACAAATATAACCACATTCTACTGAACAATGAGTCTGATACAAATATAACCACATTCTACTGAACAATGAGTCTGATACAAATATAACCACATTCTACTGAACAATGAGTCTGATACAAATATAACCAACCACATTCTACTGAACAATGAGTCTGATACAAATATAACCACATTCTACTGAACAATGAGTCTGATACAAATATAACCAACCACATTCTACTGAACAATGAGTCTGATACAAATATAACCAACCACATTCTACTGAACAATGAGTCTGATACAAATATAACCACATTCTACTGAACAATGAGTCTGATACAAATATAACCAACCACATTCTACTGAACAATGAGTCTGATACAAATATAACCAACCACATTCTACTGAACAATGAGTCTGATACAAATATAACCAACCACATTCTACTGAACAATGAGTCTGATAAAAATATAACCAACCACATTCTACTGAACAATGAGTCTGATACAAATGTAACCACATTCTACTGAACAATGAGTCTGATACAAATATAACCACATTCTACTGAACAATGAGTCTGATACAAATATAACCAACCACATTCTACTGAACAATGAGTCTGATACAAATATAACCACATTCTACTGAACAATGAGTCTGATACAAATATAACCAACCACATTCTACTGAACAATGAGTCTGATACAAATATAACCAACCACATTCTACTGAACAATGAGTCTGACACATATGTAACCACATTCTACTGAACAATGAGTCTGATACAAATATAACCACATTCTACTGAACAATGAGTCTGATACAGATATAACCAACCACATTCTACTGAATAATGAGTCTGATACAAATAAAACCAACCACATTCTACTGAACAATGAGTCTGATACAAATATAACCAACCACATTCTACTGAACAATGAGTCTGATACAAATATAACCAACCACATTCTACTGAACAATGAGTCTGATACAAATATAACCAACCACATTCTACTGAACAATGAGTCTGATACAAATGTAACCACATTCTAATGAACAATGAGTCTGATACAAATATAACCACATTCTACTGAACAATGAGTCTGATACAAATATAACCACATTCTACTGAACAATGAGTCTGATACAAATATAACCAACCACATTCTACTGAACAATGAGTCTGATACAAATATAACCAACCACATTCTACTGAACAATGAGTCTGATACAAATATAACCACATTCTACTGAACAATGAGTCTGATACAAATATAACCACATTCTACTGAACAATGAGTCTGATACAAATATAACCAACCACATTCTACTGAACAATGAGTCTGATACAAATATAACCAACCACATTCTACTGAACAATGAGTCTGATAAAAATATAACCAACCACATTCTACTGAACAATGAGTCTGATACAAATGTAACCACATTCTACTGAACAATGAGTCTGATACAAATATAACCACATTCTACTGAACAATGAGTCTGATACAAATATAACCAACCACATTCTACTGAACAATGAGTCTGATACAAATATAACCAACCACATTCTACTGAACAATGAGTCTGACACATATGTAACCACATTCTACTGAACAATGAGTCTGATACAAATATAACCACATTCTACTGAACAATGAGTCTGATACAAATATAACCAACCACATTCTACTGAACAATGAGTCTGATACAAATAAAACCAACCACATTCTACTGAACAATGAGTCTGATACAAATATAACCAACCACATTCTACTGAACAATGAGTCTGATACAAATATAACCAACCACATTCTACTGAACAATGAGTCTGATACAAATATAACCAACCACATTCTACTGAACAATGAGTCTGATACAAATGTAACCACATTCTAATGAACAATGAGTCTGATACAAATATAACCACATTCTACTGAACAATGAGTCTGATACAAATATAACCACATTCTACTGAACAATGAGTCTGATACAAATATAACCAACCACATTCTACTGAACAATGAGTCTGATACAAATATAACCACATTCTACTGAACAATGAGTCTGATACAAATATAACCAACCACATTCTACTGAACAATGAGTCTAATACAAATGTAACCACATTCTACTGAACAATGAGTCTGATACAAATATAACCACATTCTACTGAACAATGAGTCTGATACAAATATAACCAACCACATTCTACTGAACAATGAGTCTGATACAAATGTAACCACATTCTAATGAACAATGAGTCTGATACAAATATAACCACATTCTACTGAACAATGAGTCTGATACAAATATAACCACATTCTACTGAACAATGAGTCTGATACAAATATAACCACATTCTACTGAACAATGAGTCTGATACAAATATAACCACATTCTACTGAACAATGAGTCTGATACAAATATAACCAACCACATTCTACTGAACAATGAGTCTGATACAAATATAACCAACCACATTCTACTGAACAATGAGTCTGATACAAATATAACCAACCACATTCTACTGAACAATGAGTCTGATACAAATGTAACCACATTCTAATGAACAATGAGTCTGATACAAATATAACCACATTCTACTGAACAATGAGTCTGATACAAATATAACCACATTCTACTGAACAATGAGTCTGATACAAATATAACCAACCACATTCTACTGAACAATGAGTCTGATACAAATATAACCACATTCTACTGAACAATGAGTCTGATACAAATATAACCAACCACATTCTACTGAACAATGAGTCTAATACAAATGTAACCACATTCTACTGAACAATGAGTCTGATACAAATATAACCACATTCTACTGAACAATGAGTCTGATACAAATATAACCAACCACATTCTACTGAACAATGAGTCTGATACAAATGTAACCACATTCTACTGAACAATGAGTCTGATACAAATATAACCACATTCTACTGAACAATGAGTCTGATACAAATATAACCACATTCTACTGAACAATGAGTCTGATACAAATATAACCACATTCTACTGAACAATGAGTCTGATACAAATATAACCACATTCTACTGAACAATGAGTCTGATACAAATATAACCAACCACATTCTACTGAACAATGAGTCTGATACAAATATAACCAACCACATTCTACTGAACAATGAGTCTGACACATATGTAACCACATTCTACTGAACAATGAGTCTGATACAAATATAACCACATTCTACTGAACAATGAGTCTGATACAAATATAACCAACCACATTCTACTGAACAATGAGTCTGATACAAATATAACCAACCACATTCTACTGAACAATGAGTCTGATACAAATATAACCAACCACATTCTACTGAACAATGAGTCTGATACAAATGTAACCACATTCTACTGAACAATGAGTCTGACACAAATATAACCAACCACATTCTACTGAACAATGAGTCTGATACAAATATAACCAACCACATTCTACTGAACAATGAGTCTGATACAAATATAACCAACCACATTCTACTGAACAATGAGTCTGATACAAATATAACCAACCACATTCTACTGAACAATGAGTCTGCTAAAAATGTAACCACATTCTAATGAACAATGAGTCTGATACAAATATAACCACATTCTACTGAACAATGAGTCTGATACACATATAACCACATTCTACTGAACAATGAGTCTGATACAAATATAACCACATTCTACTGAACAATGAGTCTGATACAAATATAACCACATTCTACTGAACAATGAGTCTGATACAAATATAACCACATTCTACTGAACAATGAGTCTGATACAAATATAACCAACCACATTCTACTGAACAATGAGTCTGATACAAATATAACCACATTCTACTGAACAATGAGTCTGATACAAATATAACCACATTCTACTGAACAATGAGTCTGATACAAATATAACCAACCACATTCTACTGAACAATGAGTCTGATACAAATATAACCACATTCTACTGAACAATGAGTCTGATACAAATATAACCACATTCTACTGAACAATGAGTCTGATACAAATATAACCACATTCTACTGAACAATGAGTCTGATACAAATATAACCACATTCTACTGAACAATGAGTCTGATACAAATATAACCACATTCTACTGAACAATGAGTCTGATACAAATATAACCACATTCTACTGAACAATGAGTCTGATACAAATATAACCACATTCTACTGAACAATGAGTCTGATACAAATATAACCACATTCTACTGAACAATGAGTCTGATACAAATATAACCACATTCTACTGAACAATGAGTCTGATACAAATATAACCACATTCTACTGAACAATGAGTCTGATACAAATATAACCACATTCTACTGAACAATGAGTCTGATACAAATATAACCACATTCTACTGAACAATGAGTCTGATACAAATATAACCAACCACATTCTACTGAACAATGAGTCTGATACAAATATAACAACATTCTACTGAACAATGAGTCTGATACAAATATAACCACATTCTACTGAACAATGAGTCTGATACAAATATAACCACATTCTACTGAACAATGAGTCTGATACAAATATAACCACATTCTACTGAACAATGAGTCTGATACACATATAACCACATTCTACTGAACAATGAGTCTGATACAAATATAACCACATTCTACTGAACAATGAGTCTGATACAAATATAACCACATTCTACTGAACAATGAGTCTGATACACATATAACCACATTCTACTGAACAATGAGTCTGATACAAATATAACCACATTCTACTGAACAATGAGTCTGATACAAATATAACCACATTCTACTGAACAATGAGTCTGATACAAATATAACCAACCACATTCTACTGAACAATGAGTCTGATACACATATAACCACATTCTACTGAACAATGAGTCTGACACAAATATAACCAACCACATTCTACTGAACAATGAGTCTGATACAAATATAACCACATTCTACTGAACAATGAGTCTGATACAAATGTAACCACATTCTACTGAACAATGAGTCTGACACAAATATAACCACATTCTACTGAACAATGAGTCTGACACAAATATAACCACATTCTACTGAACAATGAGTCTGATACAAATATAACCACATTCTACTGAACAATGAGTCTGATACAAATATAACCACATTCTACTGAACAATGAGTCTGATACAAATATAACCACATTCTACTGAACAATGAGTCTGATACAAATATAACCACATTCTACTGAACAATGAGTCGGATACAAATATAACCACATTCTACTGAACAATGAGTCTGATACAAATGTAACCACATTCTACTGAACAATGAGTCTGACACAAATATAACCACATTCTACTGAACAATGAGTCTGACACAAATATAACCACATTCTACTGAACAATGAGTCTGATACAAATATAACCACATTCTACTGAACAATGAGTCTGATACAAATATAACCACATTCTACTGAACAATGAGTCTGATACAAATATAACCACATTCTACTGAACAATGAGTCTGATACAAATATAACCACATTCTACTGAACAATGAGTCGGATACAAATATAACCACATTCTACTGAACAATGAGTCTGACACAAATATAACCAACCACATTCTACTGAACAATGAGTCTGATACAAATATAACCACATTCTACTGAACAATGAGTCTGATACACATATAACCACATTCTACTGAACAATGAGTCTGATACAAATATAAACACATTCTACTGAACAATGAGTCTGATACACATATAACCACATTCTACTGAACAATGAGTCTGATACACATATAACCACATTCTACTGAACAATGAGTCTGATACAAATATAACCACATTCTACTGAACAATGAGTCTGATACAAATATAACCACATTCTACTGAACAATGAGTCTGATACACATATAACCACATTCTACTGAACAATGAGTCTGATACAAATATAACCACATTCTACTGAACAATGAGTCTGATACAAATATAACCACATTCTACTGAACAATGAGTCTGATACAAATATAACCAACCACATTCTACTGAACAATGAGTCTGATACACATATAACCACATTCTACTGAACAATGAGTCTGACACAAATATAACCAACCACATTCTACTGAACAATGAGTCTGATACAAATATAACCACATTCTACTGAACAATGAGTCTGATACAAATGTAACCACATTCTACTGAACAATGAGTCTGACACAAATATAACCACATTCTACTGAACAATGAGTCTGATACAAATATAACCACATTCTACTGAACAATGAGTCTGATACAAATATAACCACATTCTACTGAACAATGAGTCTGATACAAATATAACCACATTCTACTGAACAATGAGTCTGATACAAATATAACCACATTCTACTGAACAATGAGTCTGATACAAATATAACCACATTCTACTGAACAATGAGTCGGATACAAATATAACCACATTCTACTGAACAATGAGTCTGACACAAATATAACCAACCACATTCTACTGAACAATGAGTCTGATACAAATATAACCACATTCTACTGAACAATGAGTCTGATACAAATATAACCAACCACATTCTACTGAACAATGAGTCTGATACACATATAACCACATTCTACTGAACAATGAGTCTGATACAAATATAACCACATTCTACTGAACAATGAGTCTGATACACATATAACCACATTCTACTGAACAATGAGTCTGATACAAATATAACCACATTCTACTGAACAATGAGTCTGATACAAATATAACCACATTCTACTGAACAATGAGTCTGATACAAATATAACCACATTCTACTGAACAATGAGTCTGATACAAATATAACCACATTCTACTGAACAATGAGTCTGATACAAATATAACCAACCACATTCTACTGAACAATGAGTCTGATACAAATATAACCACATTCTACTGAACAATGAGTCTGATACAAATATAACCACATTCTACTGAACAATGAGTCTGATACAAATATAACCAACCACATTCTACTGAACAATGAGTCTGATACAAATATAACCACATTCTACTGAACAATGAGTCTGATACAAATATAACCACATTCTACTGAACAATGAGTCTGATACAAATATAACCACATTCTACTGAACAATGAGTCTGATACAAATATAACCACATTCTACTGAACAATGAGTCTGATACAAATATAACCACATTCTACTGAACAATGAGTCTGATACAAATATAACCACATTCTACTGAACAATGAGTCTGATACAAATATAACCACATTCTACTGAACAATGAGTCTGATACAAATATAACCACATTCTACTGAACAATGAGTCTGATACAAATATAACCACATTCTACTGAACAATGAGTCTGATACAAATATAACCACATTCTACTGAACAATGAGTCTGATACAAATATAACCACATTCTACTGAACAATGAGTCTGATACAAATATAACCAACCACATTCTACTGAACAATGAGTCTGATACAAATATAACAACATTCTACTGAACAATGAGTCTGATACAAATATAACCACATTCTACTGAACAATGAGTCTGATACAAATATAACCACATTCTACTGAACAATGAGTCTGATACAAATATAACCACATTCTACTGAACAATGAGTCTGATACACATATAACCACATTCTACTGAACAATGAGTCTGATACAAATATAACCACATTCTACTGAACAATGAGTCTGATACAAATATAACCACATTCTACTGAACAATGAGTCTGATACACATATAACCACATTCTACTGAACAATGAGTCTGATACAAATATAACCACATTCTACTGAACAATGAGTCTGATACAAATATAACCACATTCTACTGAACAATGAGTCTGATACAAATATAACCAACCACATTCTACTGAACAATGAGTCTGATACACATATAACCACATTCTACTGAACAATGAGTCTGACACAAATATAACCAACCACATTCTACTGAACAATGAGTCTGATACAAATATAACCACATTCTACTGAACAATGAGTCTGATACAAATGTAACCACATTCTACTGAACAATGAGTCTGACACAAATATAACCACATTCTACTGAACAATGAGTCTGACACAAATATAACCACATTCTACTGAACAATGAGTCTGATACAAATATAACCACATTCTACTGAACAATGAGTCTGATACAAATATAACCACATTCTACTGAACAATGAGTCTGATACAAATATAACCACATTCTACTGAACAATAAGTCTGATACAAATATAACCACATTCTACTGAACAATGAGTCGGATACAAATATAACCACATTCTACTGAACAATGAGTCTGACACAAATATAACCAACCACATTCTACTGAACAATGAGTCTGATACAAATATAACCACATTCTACTGAACAATGAGTCTGATACAAATATAACCAACCACATTCTACTGAACAATGAGTCTGATACACATATAACCACATTCTACTGAACAATGAGTCTGATACAAATTTAACCACATTCTACTGAACAATGAGTCTGATACACATATAACCACATTCTACTGAACAATGAGTCTGATACAAATATAACCACATTCTACTGAACAATGAGTCTGATACAAATATAACCACATTCTACTGAACAATGAGTCTGATACAAATATAACCACCATTCTACTGAACAATGAGTCTGATACAAATATAACCACATTCTACTGAACAATGAGTCTGATACAAATATAACCAACCACATTCTACTGAACAATGAGTCTGATACAAATATAACCACATTCTACTGAACAATGAGTCTGATACAAATATAACCACATTCTACTGAACAATGAGTCTGATACAAATATAACCAACCACATTCTACTGAACAATGAGTCTGATACAAATATAACCAACCACATTCTACTGAACAATGAGTCTGATACAAATATAAGCAACCACATTCTACTGAACAATGAGTCTGATACAAATATAACCACATTCTACTGAACAATGAGTCTGATACAAATATAACCAACCACATTCTACTAAACAATGAGTCTGATACACATATAACCACATTCTACTGAACAATGAGTCTGATACAAATATAACCACATTCTACTGAACAATGAGTCTGATACAAATATAACCACATTCTACTGAACAATGTGTCTGATACAAATATAACCAACCACATTCTACTGAACAATGAGTCTGATACACATATAACCACATTCTACTGAACAATGAGTCTGATACAAATATAACCAACCACATTCTACTGAACAATGAGTCTGATACAAATATAACCAACCACATTCTACTGAACAATGAGTCTGATACAAATATAACCACATTCTACTGAACAATGAGTCTGATACAAATATAACCACATTCTACTGAACAATGTGTCTGATACAAATATAACCAACCACATTCTACTGAACAATGAGTCTGATACACATATAACCACATTCTACTGAACAATGAGTCTGATACAAATATAACCAACCACATTCTACTGAACAATGAGTCTGATACAAATATAACCAACCACATTCTACTGAACAATGAGTCTGATACACATATAACCACATTCTACTGAACAATGAGTCTGATACAAATATAACCACATTCTACTGAACAATGAGTCTGATACAAATATAACCACATTCTACTGAACAATGAGTCTGATACACATATAACCACATTCTACTGAACAATGAGTCTGATACAAATATAACCACATTCTACTGAACAATGAGTCTGATACAAATATAACCACATTCTACTGAACAATGAGTCTGATACAAATGTAACCACATTCTACTGAACAATGAGTCTGATACAAATATAACCACATTCTACTGAACAATGAGTCTGATACACATATAACCACATTCTACTGAACAATGTGTCTGATACAAATATAACCACATTCTACTGAACAATGAGTCTGACATAAATATAACCACATTCTACTGAACAATGAGTCTGATACAAATATAACCACATTCTACTGAACAATGTGTCTGATACAAATATAACCAACCACATTCTACTGAACAATGAGTCTGATACAAATATAACCAACCACATTCTACTGAACAATGAGTCTGATACAAATATAACCACATTCTACTGAACAATGAGTCTGATACACATATAACCACATTCTACTGAACAATGAGTCTGATACACATATAACCACATTCTACTGAACAATGAGTCTGATACAAATATAACCACATTCTACTGAACAATGAGTCTGATACAAATATAACCAACCACATTCTACTGAACAATGAGTCTGATACAAATATAACCAACCACATTCTACTGAACAATGAGTCTGATACACATATAACCACATTCTACTGAACAATGAGTCTGATACAAATATAACCACATTCTACTGAACAATGAGTCTGATACAAATATAACCACATTCTACTGAACAATGAGTCTGATACACATATAACCACATTCTACTGAACAATGAGTCTGATACAAATATAACCACATTCTACTGAACAATGAGTCTGATACAAATATAACCACATTCTACTGAACAATGAGTCTGATACAAATGTAACCACATTCTACTGAACAATGAGTCTGATACAAATATAACCACATTCTACTGAACAATGAGTCTGATACACATATAACCACATTCTACTGAACAATGTGTCTGATACAAATATAACCACATTCTACTGAACAATGAGTCTGACATAAATATAACCACATTCTACTGAACAATGAGTCTGATACAAATATAACCACATTCTACTGAACAATGTGTCTGATACAAATATAACCAACCACATTCTACTGAACAATGAGTCTGATACAAATATAACCAACCACATTCTACTGAACAATGAGTCTGATACAAATATAACCACATTCTACTGAACAATGAGTCTGATACACATATAACCACATTCTACTGAACAATGAGTCTGATACACATATAACCACATTCTACTGAACAATGAGTCTGATACAAATATAACCACATTCTACTGAACAATGAGTCTGATACAAATATAACCAACCACATTCTACTGAACAATGAGTCTGATACAAATATAACCAACCACATTCTACTGAACAATGAGTCTGATACACATATAACCACATTCTACTGAACAATGAGTCTGATACAAATATAACCAACCACATTCTACTGAACAATGAGTCTGATACACATATAACCACATTCTACTGAACAATGAGTCTGATACACATATAACCACATTCTACTGAACAATGAGTCTGATACAAATATAACCACATTCTACTGAACAATGAGTCTGATACACATATAACCACATTCTACTGAACAATGAGTCTGATACAAATATAACCAACCACATTCTACTGAACAATGAGTCTGACACAAATATAACCAACCACATTCTACTGAACAATGAGTCTGATACAAATATAACCACATTCTACTGAACAATGAGTCTGATACACATATAACCACATTCTACTGAACAATGAGTCTGATACAAATATAACCACATTCTACTGAACAATGAGTCTGATACAAATATAACCACATTCTACTGAACAATGAGTCTGATACAAATATAACCAACCACATTCTACTGAACAATGAGTCTGATACAAATATAACCACATTCTATTGAACAATGAGTCTAATACAAATATAACCACATTCTACTGAACAATGAGTCTGATACAAATATAACCAACCACATTCTACTGAACAATGAGTCTGATACAAATATAACCAACCACATTCTACTGAACAATGAGTCTGATACAAATATAACCACATTCTACTGAACAATGAGTCTGATACAAATATAACCAACCACATTCTACTGAACAATGAGTCTGATACAAATATAACCACATTCTACTGAACAATGAGTCTGATACAAATGTAACCAACCACATTCTACTGAACAATGAGTCTGATACAAATATAACCAACCACATTCTACTGAACAATGAGTCTGATACACATATAACCACATTCTACTGAACAATGAGTCTGATACAAATATAACCACATTCTACTGAACAATGAGTCTGATACAAATATAACCACATTCTACTGAACAATGAGTCTCATACAAATATAACCACATTCTACTGAACAATGAGTCTGATACACATATAACCACATTCTACTGAACAATGAGTCTGATACAAATATAACCACATTCTACTGAACAATGAGTCTGATACAAATATAACCACATTCTACTGAACAATGAGTCTGACACAAATATAACCACATTCTACTGAACAATGAGTCTGATACAAATATAACCACATTCTACTGAACAATGAGTCTGATACAAATGTAACCAACCACATTCTACTGAACAATGAGTCTGATACAAATATAACCAACCACATTCTACTGAACAATGAGTCTGATACAAATATAACCACATTCTACTGAACAATGAGTCTGATACAAATATAACCAACCACATTCTACTGAACAATGAGTCTGATACAAATATAACCACATTCTACTGAACAATGAGTCTGATACAAATGTAACCACATTCTACTGAACAATGAGTCTGATACAAATATAACCACATTCTACTGAACAATGAGTCTGATACACATATAACCACATTCTACTGAACAATGTGTCTGATACAAATATAACCACATTCTACTGAACAATGAGTCTGACATAAATATAACCACATTCTACTGAACAATGAGTCTGATACAAATATAACCACATTCTACTGAACAATGTGTCTGATACAAATATAACCAACCACATTCTACTGAACAATGAGTCTGATACAAATATAACCAACCACATTCTACTGAACAATGAGTCTGATACAAATATAACCACATTCTACTGAACAATGAGTCTGATACACATATAACCACATTCTACTGAACAATGAGTCTGATACACATATAACCACATTCTACTGAACAATGAGTCTGATACAAATATAACCACATTCTACTGAACAATGAGTCTGATACAAATATAACCAACCACATTCTACTGAACAATGAGTCTGATACAAATATAACCAACCACATTCTACTGAACAATGAGTCTGATACACATATAACCACATTCTACTGAACAATGAGTCTGATACAAATATAACCAACCACATTCTACTGAACAATGAGTCTGATACACATATAACCACATTCTACTGAACAATGAGTCTGATACACATATAACCACATTCTACTGAACAATGAGTCTGATACAAATATAACCACATTCTACTGAACAATGAGTCTGATACACATATAACCACATTCTACTGAACAATGAGTCTGATACAAATATAACCAACCACATTCTACTGAACAATGAGTCTGACACAAATATAACCAACCACATTCTACTGAACAATGAGTCTGATACAAATATAACCACATTCTACTGAACAATGAGTCTGATACACATATAACCACATTCTACTGAACAATGAGTCTGATACAAATATAACCACATTCTACTGAACAATGAGTCTGATACAAATATAACCACATTCTACTGAACAATGAGTCTGATACAAATATAACCAACCACATTCTACTGAACAATGAGTCTGATACAAATATAACCACATTCTATTGAACAATGAGTCTAATACAAATATAACCACATTCTACTGAACAATGAGTCTGATACAAATATAACCAACCACATTCTACTGAACAATGAGTCTGATACAAATATAACCAACCACATTCTACTGAACAATGAGTCTGATACAAATATAACCACATTCTACTGAACAATGAGTCTGATACAAATATAACCAACCACATTCTACTGAACAATGAGTCTGATACAAATATAACCACATTCTACTGAACAATGAGTCTGATACAAATGTAACCAACCACATTCTACTGAACAATGAGTCTGATACAAATATAACCAACCACATTCTACTGAACAATGAGTCTGATACACATATAACCACATTCTACTGAACAATGAGTCTGATACAAATATAACCACATTCTACTGAACAATGAGTCTGATACAAATATAACCACATTCTACTGAACAATGAGTCTCATACAAATATAACCACATTCTACTGAACAATGAGTCTGATACAAATGTAACCAACCACATTCTACTGAACAATGAGTCTGATACAAATATAACCAACCACATTCTACTGAACAATGAGTCTGATACACATATAACCACATTCTACTGAACAATGAGTCTGATACAAATATAACCACATTCTACTGAACAATGAGTCTGATACAAATATAACCACGTTCTACTGAACAATGAGTCTGATACAAATATAACCACATTCTACTGAACAATGAGTCTGATACACATATAACCACATTCTACTGAACAATGAGTCTGATACAAATATAACCACATTCTACTGAACAATGAGTCTGATACAAATATAACCACATTCTACTGAACAATGAGTCTGACACAAATATAACCACATTCTACTGAACAATGAGTCTGATACAAATATAACCACATTCTACTGAACAATGAGTCTGATACAAATGTAACCAACCACATTCTACTGAACAATGAGTCTGATACAAATATAACCAACCACATTCTACTGAACAATGAGTCTGATACAAATATAACCACATTCTACTGAACAATGAGTCTGATACAAATATAACCAACCACATTCTACTGAACAATGAGTCTGATACAAATATAACCACATTCTACTGAACAATGAGTCTGATACAAATGTAACCAACCACATTCTACTGAACAATGAGTCTGATACAAATATAACCACATTCTACTGAACAATGAGTCTGATACACATATAACCACATTCTACTGAACAATGAGTCTGATACAAATATAACCACATTCTACTGAACAATGAGTCTGATACACATATAACCACATTCTACTGAACAATGAGTCTGATACAAATATAACCACATTCTACTGAACAATGAGTCTGATACAAATATAACCACATTCTACTGAACAATGAGTCTGATACAAATATAACCACATTCTACTGAACAATGAGTCTGATACAAATATAACCACATTCTACTGAACAATGAGTCTGATACAAATATAACCAACCACATTCTACTGAACAATGAGTCTGATACAAATATAACCACATTCTACTGAACAATGAGTCTGATACAAATATAACCACATTCTACTGAACAATGAGTCTGATACAAATATAACCAACCACATTCTACTGAACAATGAGTCTGATACAAATATAACCACATTCTACTGAACAATGAGTCTGATACAAATATAACCACATTCTACTGAACAATGAGTCTGATACAAATATAACCACATTCTACTGAACAATGAGTCTGATACAAATATAACCACATTCTACTGAACAATGAGTCTGATACAAATATAACCACATTCTACTGAACAATGAGTCTGATACAAATATAACCACATTCTACTGAACAATGAGTCTGATACAAATATAACCACATTCTACTGAACAATGAGTCTGATACAAATATAACCACATTCTACTGAACAATGAGTCTGATACAAATATAACCACATTCTACTGAACAATGAGTCTGATACAAATATAACCAACCACATTCTACTGAACAATGAGTCTGATACAAATATAACAACATTCTACTGAACAATGAGTCTGATACAAATATAACCACATTCTACTGAACAATGAGTCTGATACAAATATAACCACATTCTACTGAACAATGAGTCTGATACAAATATAACCACATTCTACTGAACAATGAGTCTGATACACATATAACCACATTCTACTGAACAATGAGTCTGATACAAATATAACCACATTCTACTGAACAATGAGTCTGATACAAATATAACCAACCACATTCTACTGAACAATGAGTCTGATACACATATAACCAACCACATTCTACTGAACAATGAGTCTGATACAAATATAACCACATTCTACTGAACAATGAGTCTGATACATATATAACCAACCACATTCTACTGAACAATGAGTCTGATACAAATATAACCAACCACATTCTACTGAACAATGAGTCTGATACAAATATAACCACATTCTACTGAACAATGAGTCTGATACACATATAACCACATTCTACTGAACAATGAGTCTGATACAAATATAACCACATTCTACTGAACAATGAGTCTGATACACATATAACCAACCACATTCTACTGAACAATGAGTCTGATACAAATATAACCACATTCTACTGAACAATGAGTCTGATACAAATATAACCAACCACATTCTACTGAACAATGAGTCTGATACATATATAACCACATTCTACTGAACAATGAGTCTGATACAAATATAACCAACCACATTCTACTGAACAATGAGTCTGATACAAATATAACCACATTCTACTTCAGTGCTGTTGTTGAGAGACAGACTGAGACAGAATGAGACAGAGGCAGACTGAGACAGAAAAAAACTGAGCAAACTAAAATGCTATTTGGCCCTACACAGAGAGTACACAGCGGCAGAATACCTGACCACTGTGACTGACCCAAAATTAAGGAAAGCTTTGACTATGTACAGACTCAGTGAGCATAGCCTTGCTATTGAGAAAGGCCGCCGTAGGCAGACATGGCTCTCAAGCGAAGACAGGCTATGTGCTCACTGCCCACAAAATGAGGTGGAAACTGAGCTGCACTTCCTAACCTCCTGCCCAATGTATGACCATATTAGAGAGACATATTTCCCTCAGATTACACAGATCCACAAAGAATTCGAAAACAAATCCAAATTTGAAAAACTCCCATATCTACTGGGTGAAATTCCACAGTGTGCCATCACAGCAGCAAGATTTGTGACCTGTTGCCACGAGAAAAGGGCAACCAGTGAAGAACACACACCATTGTAAATACAACCCATATTTATGCTTATTTATTTTATCTTGTGTCCTTTAACCATTTGTACATTGTTAAAACACTGTATATATATATATAATATGACATTTGTAATGTCTTTACTGTTTTGAAACCTCTGTATGTGTAATGTTTACTGTTAATTTTTGTTGTTTTTCACTTTATATTTTCACTTTGTATGTTGTCTACCTCACTTGCTTTGGCAATGTTAACACATGTTTCCCATGCCAATAAAGCCCTTGAATTGAATTGAATTGAATTGAGAGAGAGAGAGAGAGAGAGAGAGAGAGAGAGAGAGAGAGAGAGAGAGAGAGAGAGAGAGAGAGAGAGAGAGAGAGAGAGAGAGAGAGAGGGCGCAATATGCAGGGAAAAAGGTGCCATTGGGACTTTGCTGATCGTTCAGCAAAGTATTGCTTGGCTGACTTTATGAGCTCTCAGAACAATATTCCCGGATCATTTGAACAATATTCAGAAGAGGTTTTGCCAACATGTTGATCAAATATATTAACCCTACACATTTACAAAGTCTTGTATGCCTGAGAAAAAGGGGTTTCTGTTTTCAGAGCAAAAATATTGACTAGTTTGGATAAACTCTTTGTGCCACTGAACTGAATCCATTTGGTAAACAGCAGTCAGCTCAATTTAACAATGGGTTTTCTGGGTGTGTCCCAAATTGCATCCTACTCATTATGTAGTGGACTACTGGACCAGGGATTAGACTGGTACTACTGGACCAGGGATTAGACTGGTACTACTGCTGACCAGGGATTAGACTGGTACTACTGTTGACCA